>NC_133307.1:21447432-21503427 GCF_012295235.1 Primulina huaijiensis
TTCACTAATGTGTCATAAATTACGATTCATGTTCTTTGATACATGCTTTATGCTTTTGTATATGATTTTATGCATTGCATGTATACATGTTTTATACTGGGATTATATTCTCACCGGAATTATCCGGCTGTTTTCGTGTTTATATGTGTGCATGATAACAGGTGGGACAGGATCAGGGTCGAGGAGATGAGGAAAGATCGTGATTAGAGTGGAGACTACGGACTTTGATGTTGATGTAAATAGGGTTGGAACACTTAACAGTTAGTTGTTGAACCTGATTTTAAATGAATGTATGTTGTACAAGACTTGTACTTTTATACTGATATGTATAATTAGATTGATTCCATTACGTTCCGCACTATATTTTAAAAAAAAATTGTAGACCCAGATTAATTACATTGATCCATTTATCCCAATGACGATTAAGAAGATGATTAGCGTCCGGGTCCCCACACTGTTAGTCCAAATATTAGCTTTGGATGTTATTTGAATGAAATATAATTTTCATTTTTTCTTCTAATTTCAGCTTATGGTTAGCTTGGTCTCACATAACTATTTTATACATGTACCAAATGAGGTATTTCTTTAAAAGATTGAGTTGATTTGTGTAATTGTCGGAATTGTCGTTCCATCTATTAATCGTATATTGGTTTTTTCTAACTTTAATATTGTCTTGTGTATTATTTTATAACTAATATATATTATATTATATATTATAATCATTACATCATATAAGTTTTGCGCATCAATTTAAGGAAAAAACATTTCAAACAATTGTATACATGATTATTTTCTGAAATAATTTAACCACTCACTTTAAAAAATCAATTTAATAGTATTATTATTTTAAAAATTAACAATGAAATTTAACAGATAAAATCGTTTCTCATCTTCATGATTACACCAAGTGCTTTAATTTAACGCATATAAATATCCTCAGTGCTAAATAGATTATTATAAAGATTTCACTATATTCAAATATTCATAAACAAATCAAAACATATTCAATTATCATAAGTTTTGTAACGTGTAATTAATAAACAACTATTATATATTTAATTGTATATCACATAATTAGTCTAACGAAGATAATAATTGGGGTAGTTGAAGAGAAAAATAGCTAATATTAATGAAATAAATGAAAATTACTTCAAAGCCAATAGTTAATATCATTTGTCACGATGATTATTAACAATTTTAAATCACATTTAATCCTATACGGCAGACCATGCACCCACTTCACTAGCCAAAGAAAAGTTTTACACGTCCGTAGTAAAGACATACTAACAATGACAAATCTTGATGTGATGCTGATTGATATGTTCTGACATGATCAAAAAAATATAGTAGTCAAAATATTTATTATTCGACAAAGATATCAAATTTCAACAATACATAACTCAAATACTATTCAAAAGTTAACTTTTAAAAATGCACAAGTGACTACTTTTCAAATGCTATATTTCTTTAAAATAGAGAATAGCATTCTTTTCGGACCACCAGTTATCTACTAACAATATGAATATGGAATTACAGGAAACTATGGTACATGGCTTGATTTTTTCAAATGTTATTCAACAATTTGAACAGCTTTTAAAGTGTAACAAAAGTTACTAATATGAAATCCAATCTTTAAGAAAATAAATGCTTGTTATCCAAATTTAAACTCGAATATTGAGTTGATAATGCGAAAAAAAAACTTTAGTCACTGAGTTGAAAGAAGCCAAATTTAGGCAAACTTAATTTTCGCTTCAAAGAATTTGATCATTTAGCAAGTAATTCAAGTTACACTAATGATCAAAGCATGTTTCCATTTTATTTATTTTGATATTTGGTATATTTTTTTAATCGAATAATATAATTATGCACATGTATCATCGGCATCATCAAGAAGATTCGATCATTAAATAATTTTCAAAAACAAGATGACATTGTTATTCACCGGAGGGAAGTAGTTTTGTTCAACACTTTGTAAAGCTGAATATCGAGATCGTCCCAAGGTATTGCAACTATAATTAACTTTACATGCTTAAAAACATTTAATTATTTTGTATACTTTCTCACAATTAATTTTTCAAGTACCAGATAACAATATTGATTCAAGATGAAAATGAAATAACTAGGGTGACGTTGTTCAAAGAGATTGCTGAGACATTTATTTGTTGCTCTATCAAAAAATAATTGACATACATACTAAGGTGAATTAAAATATTTATTTGAATAATATTATAATAATCCAATACATATTGCCAATAACTACAAATTTTATATTGCATAAAAAATTAATTTGGAGCATTTAACAATATTTGATCAACAAAGAAAATAAGATCACAATTTTCTTTTCAAATTAGACAAGTCTGTCTCCACTAAAAATGGAATAACAACAATAATTGTGGATAGATTTGAGAAACCACAACTCAAGAGAAATAATGATAAAAAAAACAAAGAATTGAAACATCAATGAAATACAAAATGAAGATAAGTAAAGAACGAACGCAAACAAAAGGACAAAACAAGTACAACATAAAGATAAGAAGACAACAAACACTAAGGAAATGACAAAACCACAGAAAAAGAAACAAAATTCATTATGTTTCAAAGGAGAAACCATAAAAATTCAAGATAATGAAAAATAGATGATTTCATTAAAATGATGAGGAAATTTAGACAAAACAGTCACATAGAGATGACCCAAAAACTGAAAATTAAATAAGAAAAAATTTGATAATGCTTTTTTATATTATGAATTTTCAATAGAAAATGGTTCTTTCGATTTCATTCAATATAAGTGTTTTATGTTCACTTACTCGCTACAACGTTTATCCACCATGTGCAACGCACGTGTTACTTGCTAGTCGAATCAAGTGTGGCAAAGTGAGCAACATTATTTACTAGCATGACTACTGAAATGGGCCTAAAACAATATGACATGAGATGTAGTTGGGTCGATATCTTTAATTACTTTTAAAATTCCAATAATGTCAATATTTTACTTTTAAAAATAAATGAAGTTATTTCAAATTTGTTATTTAATAATGAGTAGGTCTCTTGTGAGACGGTCTTACGAATCTTTATCTGTGAGACAGATCAACCCCATCGATATTCACAATAAAAAGTAATACTCTTAGCATAAAAAGTAATACTTTTTCATGAATGACCAAAATAAGAGATTTGTCTCACAAATACGACCCGTGAGACCGTCTCACATAAATTTTTGTCTTTAATAATTGGTTTTTAGGGGAATAATGAATGAATTCGACAAAGACATCTGTAGATGATTTATTGCACTCATCGTTAATTAATCGCTTTTATAGATTTAGGCGACAATAATAACATCTCTCAAATATTTTTATTTTTTAAAGTTAAATTGAACTCGAGATTTTGATATCAAATGATCTACGAGTAATTGAACAGAACATCGGCCGCTTCAACCATATTTGGAGCAACATGATTCATGTTTAAATCTTTTTAAAAATTAATTCATGATTGGCATGCCTCAACCTTTTTTGTATTCATAAATAAGCGTTTATCACTTGTCCACCTATGTGGTTAAGATACGAGACAAATGATTGAAGATTAATCAACTAATTTCTCCACTGTAGAACATTTTATATACCTTCCAATTTTATACAAAGCATCCATATACTCATATTTATTGCAGCCATAATAATTAAAGGACAAAAATTTGTGTGAGACGATCTCATAGGTCGTATTTTATGAGACAGATCTCTTATTTGGGTAATCCATGAAAAAGTATTATTTTTTATGCTAAGAGTATTACTTTTTATTGTGAATATCGGTAGGATTGACCCGTCTCACAGATAAAGATTCGTGAGACCGTCTCACAAAAGACCTACTCTAATTAAAAATATATAATTTGGCCTCGTGATCATATATACAGTCATGATCTCCAAAAATTCATTCGCATTTTGAATTTTTTTTAAAAATAAAAAATTCTCAAAACTACAAGTAAACACATGTATATATAATGTTTTGACATACACTTCATTCACCGTGTCCACCAACAAGATATATCTATTCTATTTTATTAAAGTTGAAGACATGATAGTAATATCTTGGAAGGACACTAATTTTTTCTTCAAACTTTACCCTTATATGATACTAATATTACACTTTTGTTTTTTGTTTTTTTTTTTAAATTTCAACACACACTTTTATTTTTATTTTTATTTTATTTCAACAATTCAAATATCAATTTATTTTATTCATAATTTATCAAATTTCACTTTAATCAATCGATAATGATAAAAATGATTATACACACGGAGTAATATATCGTTTTGACATGCAGTTCATTTTCGTGTTCACAAACGAGTGTCAAATAATAATAATTGGATAAATATAAAAGCTCACCAAATAGTGAACTACCAACATAAATGAGAGCATTGGATGACAGGCACTCTCAATAAATGCCGCTTTGAATTAAATTCCAACCCCTTCACAATTTATTGCACCACTCTGCACTTCCCAACCATCCCAGCTTCCCCACACTCCTTTTTGTTTTATTTATGTAGCGTGAATTTCGCACAAAGGGGTCATCTTTTGTTTCCAGTTTTTTGGTTAAAAGGGTGAGAATGGGGGGTTATAGTGTGAAAGTTGCGGAAGCAAGGGCTGCTGCGAATGGAAAACCTTCGGCGGGGGCAGTGTATAGGTGCATTTATGCGAAAGATGGGCTGATGGAAATGCCTCAGGATCTCCATTCTCCCTGGGATTTTTTCAGGTATTCAGATGTCAGTTTTCTTCTTCTTTTCTTTTTTTTTTTTGGTTTAAGAAAGTACAAGTTTTGGTCGAAGAAATATGTTGATTTAACAGTCTGCATTCCTTGCTGCTCAGTTGGAAGATGAAGCTTTCTTCTCTGTGCATGCATGTCTAGTACTCTGTTTTGTCGTAACTTTTTGATGAATTTGTGCATAAGATATTTCCATTTTCCAGTAAAATATTCGTGTCCCATTTCAAATTTTACAATTCTCAGTTGATTTATATATATAAAAAAAGAGTTGTTATAAAAGGAAAATACAATTGACCGGTTCTCGAACGTGCGACCTTCTTGTTATATGCTCTTCTCTCTGACCAATCGAGCTAATAGGACTTCATGCCATCGTTTGCATTACATTTCATTGAATACGTGTCTTGAGATTGTTTGCATTCGCCGTTTGATCAAGATTCACATTTCCTGATGCCCAATTCCGAGATTTGATCGGGATGGCTTTGCCGAATTGGCTGTGTAATTCTGAGTTTTTGGGTGCAGTAAGTCGGTGGAAAGAAATCCTGGCAATCAGATGCTGGGACACCGTACTAAAATCAATGGAAAGGTACACTTGAGATTTTAGGGATTTTATTCAGTTTATTTCATAAATTTAAATAATTATTTATGGATTGATGATATCTTGTGTCTTTTAGGTTTAATAAAAATGTAGATGAGATTTTTTTTTTTTTTAGAAAAATAATTGTTTCGATGTGAAATTTTTAATTTTAGCTTTATTTGACAAATTTTAATGTAACTGGCAGGCTGGTGCATACAGTTGGCTGACATACCAAGAAGTCTACGATACAGCTCTCAAGATTGGTTCCGCCATTCGTGCTCGTGGCGTCAATCCAGTCAGTATTTCTACAAATTTTTGTAACATGTTTTTAGCTAGGAATTTAACAACACAAGGGGCTGCAGCTCAATATGTTTCAGCTACAAATTTAAAAACTCATGGCTTTTTTTATCTCAATGACTTTCACAGGGGTGTTATCTAATTTAAAATATCGTTTGTCGTGGTTTTTGCAATTTACTTTATTTTTGATATCTGTGCATTCGTAATGGAGAGTTGTTTATCATATTAGGGAGACCATTGTGGCATATATGGAGCGAATTGCCCAGAATGGATTATGTCGATGGAGGTAAATTCATGCTTAAAATCAATTTCCTTGAACGCTGGTCGAGTTACAATGTTGATTAGTCTATTTGATCTCTTTACAGGCTTGCATTAGCCATGCCATTACCTATGTTCCACTATATGATTCCCTTGGTATGTGTGCTATTGGCTTCATTTTCTTGATTTTATAGACACTCATTAGTAGCCAAATTCTCACGTACTGCATGCAGCGGCGTAATGTCTCATAATGAAGTGAAAGATACAAATTCACGTTAGAACTTAGAACACCCATGCCTGAATTTGTACTCGAATAAAAAAATTTTTATTGGTCTTCTGTTGATTGTTGTTCTTGACGGGGGCGTAAATTAAATGCAGGCGCAAATGCGGTTGAGTACATTATTAATCATGCAGAGGTTTCCATAGCTTTTGTTCATGAAACCAAGCTACCCGCGGTATGTTCTCTTGGTTCAAGAGCTTAGTTTTGAAATAAAATGTAATGGCTTGTAAGTTAGTTAACATCATATGAGCTTATAAGGTGTTTAAGATGAGATTATCCTATGGCATTGACAATGATTGTCTCTTTCCGCAGATATTAGCATGTCTCTCCAACTGTGTCTCGCATCTAAAAAGTAAGAGGAATTGTTCAATCTGAGATTATCACCCAAATCACTTTATATGTCACGCTTTGCTAGTTGAGCCATGTTATTCTTTGTTAAGCTATTGTCAGCTTTGGAAAGATTTCCGAGGAGCAAAAGGAATCAGCTAAGCAGCTCGGTGTAGATTGCTTCTCCTGGGAAGAATTCGCTCTTTTGGTTAGAAAATGTCATCAAATATATAATAGGCGTACTATTTTAGTTTGCATTTTTATAAAGTTTTGGTGATATTTGTTTATCTTTCCCTTGAACAAAAATAAACGTATCGATTATAAAATTCTTTTTCAACGAAGTTACATTTTCAACCCACTTTCACATTTGCCAATACAATCGTTATAATCTGGCTAGGTTTCAAATATTTGTGGAACCCTGAAAACTTACCAGATATACTCTTTCTCGTTTATTTGTTTTGGCAGGGAAATTTGGATGATGATCTTCCTCCAAAAACAAGGACTGACATATGCACGATAATGTATACGAGTGGAACAACGGGAGAACCTAAAGGTGTCATTATAAATAATGGTGCTTTCATGGCAGAAGTCTTGTCCATGGATCATCTTCTTAGAGAAACAGATAAAGCGGTAAAAAACTGGCAGTTTTTTGCTTTGTCAGGTTTGCAATTTGATGAAGACACAAGAATTTAACTGATGTCATTTCACATGCCTTCTTGCAGGGTACAGAAGAGGATGTATACTTCTCTTTTCTTCCTCTTGCCCATATATTCGATCAAATTATTGAGACCTACTGTATTTATCGAGGTTCTTCAATTGGGTTTTGGCAGGCGGTGAGATTAATATCGTGTTAATAATTTTTTTTTACACATCAATGAGTTTGTAATATAATGTATTCCAGCGCAAAAAAATTTTAAGCAGCGTTTTCCTACTTACACCAAATTTACAGGATATCAGATACATGATTGAAGATCTTCTCATGTTAAAGCCAACTATTTTTTGCGGAGTTCCTAGAGTTTTTGACCGGATATACACTGGTATACAATTGTTTATCGATATAATTGGAATTAAGCCTCTGTTGTGCAAGGCATCAACTACTCAATATTCTAAACATACTGGTGCCTTGACTTACAGATGGTTTTTGCCTTTTTTTTGCACATTTATCTGCACCACTAGGCAAACAATTTTTGAGAAATGCATTTTTCGAAAATGGGTTGCAGAATAAGATCAATGTTCGGTTTTATTTATCACATGAAACATTTTTTACTTTAAACTTAAATGTATGTCGTGCAAAAATACTTATGCTAGTTTGATCTTTCAGTATTCTGTGGGATATTTTAAATTTGAAGATATTGTTGATTGGGTTAGAATATGAATTGAGTTGTTTCTGAAGAAGTGGAAATATAGAGGGCAATATGGAACATGATGCAAATGTATTTTGAGAAAATGAAAGTTTTGAGCCTAACGTAGCTATTCTTTTCTAGAATTGTGGCATTTCTGTGGGATTGATTTTATCTACTATTGTGTTTATAGGCGTAATGGAAAAAATTTCAGCTGGTGGTTTATTGAAAAAGTCACTATTCCAGTTGGCATACAACTAGTATGTCCAGTTTTCAAATCATATTCAAGCTTCGTTGTCTTTAGACTTCTTTGGACTGATAAAAAAAATTTGGCAGTAAATTGAGGAATATGGAGAAGGGACTTAAACAAGAAGAAGCATCTCCATTATTCGACAAACTGGTCTTTGATAAGGTAGGCGACCTAACATCTTTTCCTACATTATGACCTATTTCTTAGTGGCTGAGCCAGATGGACGGACAGGGGCAGACACCTCCCTCCAGTTTCTATATGATTTGCATATTTTTATGTGCTATATAATGAATAGTCACAAATAGTACAATTTCGCCCCCTATTTTTTTGCTTTAGAACTTTAATTTCGCCCCCTAATCGACAATCCTACCTCCATCACTACTAATTTACCTTGGATTTCAGATTAAACTAGCATTTGGGGGACGTGTCCGTCTTATCTTGTCTGGAGCTGCACCTTTGCCTAAGCACATCGAGGAGTTTCTTCGAGTGACGAGTTGCTGTGTGTTATCGCAAGGATATGGTAATGCAAAAAAATTCACAAAATGAACCGGATCATATGAGGATTTATTTCATATTTTTTTGTTGGGGAGAGAACTCCTTCGACTACCTTGAGGGTCTGTCTATTTGAGAGTAAACATGATGCTTACTTAGGCTATTGTATAGTTTCATCTGAGTTGCATCATTATTAAATCATTTTTCTAGGCAATATTTTTTGGTGCAACTGCATGTGTTTTCTTGTTTTAACAAGAAAAGTCGCTATTCATGTAATTTTCCTTCAAATATTCTCGGCTTAACTGATATTTTGGCTCGTTTCAAATTAATTTCAGGACTCACGGAAAGTTGTGGCGGATGTTGCACTTCCATAGCTAACGTGTTTTCAATGATGGGAACTGTGGGTGTTCCAATGACTACCATCGAAGTAAGGCTTGAATCAGTACCAGAGATGGGATACGATGCATGTTCTGTTGTTCCAAGAGGTGAAATTTGTCTGCGGGGAAAAACGTTGTTCTCTGGGTACTATAAACGTGAGGATCTCACAAAAGAAGTATTTGTTGACGGATGGTTCCGTACTGGTAAAATTGGATACCTACCATAAGTCAACTTTATTCTTGTAAGGTTAGTAGAACTCGGGTATCTTCATTGCGGAATGAAGTTGCAGTTTAAATATTGCAGGTGATATTGGAGAGTGGCAGCCTAATGGGGAGATGAAAATCATTGATAGGAAGAAGAATATTTTCAAGCTGTCTCAAGGGGAGTATGTTGCGGTGGAAAACATTGAAAGTGTCTACTCCCGATGCCCTCTTGTAACATCAGTAAGTCATAGGAAATTCAAGAAACAATTTAATTGTTCTTGTATAATTAGTGGCGGAGCTTTGCATAGTGGGGGAAAAACTAAAATTTGTTAAATTTATCTACCAATGGTGGTGCTAAATGGGTTTAACTGCTCTTTAGGTCTGGGTATATGGGAACAGTTTTGACTCATTTCTGGTGGCCGTGGTTGTACCGGAGCGAAAGCCACTTGAAGAATGGGCCGAAAAGAATCAAGAAAAAGGTGATTTCAAGTCTTTGTGTTGTAATTCAAAGGCAAGAAAATACATTTTGGATGAGCTCAACAGCACTGCCAAACAACACAAGGTATGCTACATGAATTCCATGTTTCTCATGGCTTCTTTAATGCAGCAGCATTTGGTTCTTCATCTGACCTTCAAAATGTTTTTCCAGCTGCGTGGTTTCGAAATGTTGAGAGCAATTCATCTGGAGTCGGTTCCTTTTGACATTGACCGTGATCTCGTGACCCCAACTTTTAAGCTTAAAAGGCCACAGTTGCTTAAATATTACAAGGTACATAAAATTTGATTGATCTAGTGTTTTCGTGCCTGCCTCGCAGTTTCAAAAAGCTGTTAAGAGTTTTATTTTGTAAGGGCTTAATCCCATCCAGACGTAAGTTTTTGCCTCGATAATACTTCTTAAATAAACTTTCTTGCTCCTGAAATTTTTTTCTCCAAACCCTTTATTGAAATGCCTTGTTGTTCTTTCATTATATACTAGGATTTTAGTTTTTTAATGTGGTTCTAAACGAATCTAGATCATGAAATTTCATGAGCGCAAACTTGGCTAGACAAAGTTAGCTCGAGTTCGTCGAGCTCAGAAAAATGACACTCTAGCTTGAGAGTAAAGCACGCCATGCTCGACTCAACTTGCCCTGATAGTTGCTATAGCATTTCTCCCGTTATCTCATGTGTTACATCGTTTAATTTATGTATCTTCTTTTTGACAATAATAGAATAGAAGGTGAGAACTAATGAGTAATTTGAAAACTCGAATGGTTCGTGGAGAAAACGAACTTGATTCGACGATGTCTCGCTCTTGGCCAAGTCCTTGTAGTCCGGGGTGCGGCAACGACGTTATAATACTTGCATATTTTGCAGGAATACATCGACCAAATATACAGTGGCGCGAAAGGACAAAATGGGATAGCACCAAAGTGATGGCAGCAATAGTCAAATATGGGGATTAATAATTTCTTTGTTTCATATCGACTTTTCATATTCGAGATGTTAATAAACTATCAATGTATATTCGATGAAAAAGGTTGCATAACTTTCAACTAAGTAAATCGAGAGAACAATTGGAGAAACACTTTGTTTGTTTTGGTAGGATGGGATCGGGTAGAGACTTGTCTCATAATTCTATCCAATCTTTATGATCATAAGAATCTAAAATAATTGATACTCAAAGTATTATTTTTTAATGTTTTTATCGATTTTCATCTAACAAAAAAAAGACATGTGACTCAAGAATATCAAACACGTTTTTCCCTGCATGAGAACTGGAAGTAACTTTTTGTTTGCTGTTGGATATTTTGAGCAATTTATCGTATACATATAATTAAACATATTTCATATTCTTCAATTTATTTTTTCAAAATATTAAACAGTCCTCTTGCCTCCCAATTCATCAATTTATTAGTTTAATTAATGAGTCGTCCCCTTTCCAATAAACTCCGATGTATCTGCTACCCGTCGGTACAACAACTTGCTCCCAACTCAATAATAATAAAAATAAATAAATAAATAAAAGTTGAATGCTTGGCCATCAAGAAGTTCTACTTCACAGCTTCTAATAATTTAGAAAATTAACAGGCAACACAAATCTCTAGCTTGTTGGCCCGCCGCCATGGCAGGGTAGCTATCCGTCTGAGATCCATTTTCCTGCTGCCGGGTTGTGATCTGGCTGCTTTCTTTTCTTCCTATTGAAGTCCTTGGTCCAAAAATTGAACATACAAGTTGAGCAAATCAAACTTCCTAGTTTTCTTGCCCACTTAATGATACTCATCAAGTTGAGGAAATGATACTTCTCCCACCAGATGAACTCAAATCTACTGAGAAAACCAATTTCAACGACGAATATCTCGACCCCTTGCCTCGTACTCGGTCCATCTTCTTCCCACTTCATGATATTCTTCAAGTTGAGGAAATTGAAACAGAACTATCGTTGTTGTTTGCAACAAAATTTGAGCAAAGGTTAACCACTTCACTAATTACTTCGTATATGCAAAAGGGTAGTTTTCATTTTTCTTTCGACCATCATCTAAATTGTAATGGCTATGTGAGACGACGACTATAGATAATGCTTGGAAAGATGAAGAAAAGAAGGCAATGCGTTTTGTATCTGAACATCTTTCTGAATCTGAATTATAATTCCATTTCGATTCTTCGTTTCTCGAGTTCTTATTCCTTCCGCTTTAGTTCTTTAGGATATTATCTCTCTTGAAGTGGCTACATATCGCTATGTTGTAAGTCCAAAATACCCGACCATACCCTTTTAGTGTAGAACATGAAGTTGTCTTGTACATCGTTTCCCTTGGCTCCATGCAGAAGTGTAAAAAACGAACTCGATCCGAAAAAAATTAAGTTAGGGTTAAGGGTTTTCGTATTCGGGTCAAATCGGATCGGACCGAAATCACATCCAAAAAAAACTATTTGGCTTGGGTCGGGTCCGAGTTGACCCATTTTTTAAAATTTTTTTATATAATTTAAAAATATTAACTACATTTTTTATATTGTATATTTGAATTTTTTTATTGTATATCGATATCATACATTTTAATAATATAATATGTATTTTGTAAAATATTGATTTTTAAACATTTGTTTATTTTTTGTATTAAGTATATTTTAAATTTTCTATGAGTTGACTTTCAAATTGTAGAAAATTATTTTGACATACTTGGACATTTTTTTTTATTGTTATTGATCTCATTAATTTCTCTCATATAATATTTACATTTTTTAAACAATTGTTTATTTTATGAAATTATTAATAATGTACATAAATTCTACTCTTAAATTTAATTTAAATATTTAAATTCACCAAACATAAGTAAAATATATCTAGATAATATAAATTTTTGTTGAACTTTTGTTTCAACTCGATCTGAACTCATCCAATTAACACCTCTGCATCGATGTTACACTGAGGGCAGCACTTTAATGATGCAACACTGAGCAATATTCTTTTGGTACTATCCCAAGGTCAACATCGAACGAAGCTAAAGTGTGGATATATACATGTAAACAAGCGTAATTAAGAGTAAAAAGAAAGAAAATCATTTGTGATACGGTGGTCGCATTATTATTATTTATTTTGATTATAAAGTGGTGAGGGTTTTTTTACCGTGAGTTTGAACTCGGACATCTCTCATGTTAAAATCATATGGTGAGGTTTTTTTTTTTTTTTTTTACGTGAGTTCGAACTCGGACATCTCTCATAACATCGTACGTAGTG
Organism: Primulina huaijiensis; assembly: GCF_012295235.1. Classification (NCBI taxonomy): domain Eukaryota; kingdom Viridiplantae; phylum Streptophyta; class Magnoliopsida; order Lamiales; family Gesneriaceae; genus Primulina; species Primulina huaijiensis. The sequence goes on from NC_133307.1 coordinate 21,460,297, forward strand.
TGTTTATTACCATGCATTTTTTTAACACGTAGGGGTAAAAGAAGTATTAGAAAAGAATTTGCATCATTTTAACACGCACATATACATACATATACACACACATATATATAAAGAATTGGGCGTATCTATTTTAGGAGCTGGGCTGGATCGGATGATTTATATATATAATATATGTAGATATACGAGCTTTATAATTTTAAATTATATTTATTTCATTGACTTCAATATTTTAGATCTACAATTATTAATGTAAGAAATTTTTAAATAGGCTAGTGGTTAGGGAGAAGCTAATTATAAATATAAATCAAATATACAATTTTGTGTTTTATTATAAATAAAAATAAAATTATTTAATTGATCTACTACATATCATCATGTGATTTATATTTATTTTTTTTATTATAAATATAAATCAAATTTAAATTTTTTTTATATAATTATTGGTATATTATTATTTAAAAAAACCAAAATATTAGAGATATATATGTTGAGGATAAAAAATTGAAATAATATATAGATCTTAACAGTCGACTTTTTTTTTATCAATGAACTTTTTAACATAAAATTCAGCCTCATAAACTACAAATTTTGGTTATATTTTCAAGTTGCAATATCTATGGCTTTTTAATTAAATAATACAAAAACAAAACAAAAAAATTACCAAAAATATCAAATAATATTTTTTAAAAAAAAAACTTGTAACGAAAAATTAAAAAAATAATAATAAATCTTAGGGGCCGCATACGAAGCATAGGCCAAGCCTGCTCCTTATTTAATTAGAAACGAATCGATCAAATTATCGCTTTTCTTGCATCCAACGCCAACGTGACTTCCATAACCGTCTTGGGGCACGATCCATTTCTTTCCACCAAATCTCTTTCGTTTCTCTCACGTTGAATTCGAAGATATTAGCGAAAAAACTCTTCTGGTCCGGTCGTTTCTATCCATTGAACTAAAAATATTCGAGAAAGACAAGGAATTTAATTCCACGCAGTGTTGATATAATTTTGGTGAGTTATTTTGATTCTTCTCGGTATTCATGAAGCTGGCTTATATTTTATATTTCGATTTATTGTGTTTATGAAGAGCACATGATTTGATTGTATCAAGAAATTTGACGCCCGGGTGGGAAGGGTTCTTTTTTTTTTTTTCTTTTTTTTTTTCGGGTATCATGTGCTTAATTATGATCATTTGACGAATTCCTTGAATCTTGGTGATTAAATTCTGCTGACCGCTGGACTCAAATTATATATGTGCCTCCGTTTGATGATTTAGGCAGCCATGGTCAAGGAAATTATACTTTTGATGATGATCATACTGATCCGGGCATTTGCTGGAGACAACAATCCTGTATATGATCCTTGTTCGGATGCCAAAGTTTCGAGATCTGATGGCTTTTCTTTTGGCCTCGCATTTACTTCCAAGGACTCTTTCTTCTTCAACCACACGCAGCTTTCGCCATGTGATAGCCGTCTCGCCCTCGCTGGTTCAGCTCAACTTGCTGTGTTTAGGCCCAAGGTTGACGAGATTTCCCTGCTTACAATTGATAGCAACGGCTCCTTTAGCCCGGTATGAATACTCTATTTGCAATCGTAGTTGCTCTGTTTTGGTTTTTTGAAAAAATATTAACTTGGTCGGACCTGGGAACCAATTGCTCCACCACCTATATAACTGGTTGCTAACTGTTTTTAGTCCTACTTGTTTTCTCATTGAGCCCAAGCTCGAATTTTTTCTTTATCCAGCTGGAAGCTCAAGAGATTAACTAATTTGGGTTCGAATTCAACTCGACTTAGTGCTGAATTCAAGCTCGTTTGGTTTGAATTTAATTTTGAAAGCAAAGCGAATAACATTCAACCCGACTAGGTCCTGTTTGCACTCCTAATTACAACTCTTAGCGTGTGAGTCAATATGTTTGCGGTGTGGCCGTGATGTATCTTTGATAATGAACCATCGGAAGTCGTAGGTTTCATTTTCTTGCAGCCTTTTGCCACATATCTTTGTTTCTCAAGGTTACTAATGAAATTGTTGAATGTTACTTTAAGTCTATGTTGTTTTCTAATATTTACAAGATTGTGTGCAGAGCAAATCCGGTGGTTACATGGTAGCGTTTGCGGGACGAAAATTTGCGGCAAGATCACTCCCGGTACTTGTTGCAGACAACAATCACACTATAACCAGCTTCACTCTGGTAAGAATTAATCGATCCACCAAATCAAAGTTTCTCTTTGGGCTGACGTGAAAGTGACAAATTGAACGGGTTGATTCGGGTTTGGGTTCGGGATCGGGTTGAGTGTTTTCGGGTTGGCTCGGGTTCGGGTTGGGTTCGAGTTGAGCAATTTTTGAACAATACTATTGCTCAACCCACCCGAATGAACACCCTTATTTCGCACAATATCGATAAATAGCATTTCAGGCTTTTTCTTTACGTTTCTCCAACTCTCTTTTACTACTTAACTCAACATTCTCCTCACAGGTTCTGGAGTTCCAGAAAGGCACACTCCAAAACCTGTTCTGGAAAAAATTCGGCTGCGGTTCTTGCACCGGCGACTTGTTCGTTTGCCTTAACAACACGGATTGTGCGATCCCAAACTCCAAGTGTAAAAACAATGGAGGGACTATTGGCTGTGACATCGGCATACAGTTGGCTTTCTCCGGCACCGACAAAAACGACGCCGTCCTGAATTCGTGGTACGAGGTTGCAAATCTCCGGCAGTACTCGCTCTATGCCCTGTACTCTGGTCTTCGGGATTCTATTTCATCTCCATTCACAAATCTCTTCTGAAAGTTTAAGGTTTATTTTTCATTATTAGTCATACTCATTGACTAGGAAACATGATTATGTTTGGATCGTGAAAGAAAATGGTGAAATTTTTTGGAAAGAAATATATACATTGCTTGTTGGAATTAATAGGTATTTGTAATCTCGAACACACATTGTATGCATATGAATTAGTTTTATATATATATATATTGTTATATTTATCTAATAATAATTAGTGGTTGTATTAAAATTAAAATCTTTAGAGATAATTTTTTGTTAGATTTTTTTTATAATAATTAGTCAGACCTTTATGACTTAAGTAGAATAAATTAATTTTTTCCCTTAAAAACGTAGTGTTCCATAATAATTTCATAGGTTTCTTTTTTTTTTAAGAATGATTTTTGTTTGGATATATCTTAGATTAAGAGTGGTATCATTTTGTGACCGTATAAACACCTCCGTAAATGTATAATATAAAAATGATAAAATATAATTCTGATAATTTGTAAAACATATACGTTTATAAAAATGTCTATTTATTTATTTATTTATAATGGATAGAAGAAAAGTAATATTTTATTTTGGTGGGCCAAATTGTTTATCTTCAATGTTTTCACCCTATTGGTTGGAATGGGAATTCTGTCGTTTTTTCTATGTTTTTGTTCGCACACCCGTCGATTGATTTGATCAAAAAATGGACAATCTACTTCTACTTGTACCTCCTTTTTTCGCCAAGAAAATGAATGAATCACAAATCACAATATGTATTTCTATTTTCAGAATGAGTAGGTCTCTTGTGAGACGATTTCACAAATTTTTATCTGTGAGACAGATCAATTATATCGATATTCACAATAAAAAGTAATACTCTTAGCATAAAAAGTAATATTTTTTCTAGTAAGAGATACATATTACAAAATACGATCCGTGAACCGTCTCACACAAATTTTTTCTTTTTAGAACAAACTGATCCCAAAAATTAAAACATATTTTCTTCTTCTTTACTGACATAATATCCTCAAACCAGAAACAAACATCCAAATTTCAACCACTTCTCCATTTTTTGTACTGCTTTTTCACATCAATCCAACTAACGACTTCTGAACTCAAATTTTGACTTGTTGTTATTATTACCATGAAAATGAAAACCATCCACCCAACTTGTGCAACTGCGATATTACATTATTTCACAAACAAATAAAATTTACAGACAAAAATATATAATTATTATCTTATACAAACTATAATCCTCTATGTTTCTTGAATTGCAACAAACAAACACCAAAAAAAAAAAAAAAAAAAAACAACAACAACAACTCAAGTTAAGATTAAGGGAGAATACCAACATAAGGAGTGGAAGAAATCAGGTAATTATGATTCGTTGGAAGCGAAGAATTGGCGTGATTAATGACACAGCCAAAAGCTTCCACTAAAACTACTGCGAACTTCATGAAAAGCTTCCACAATTCCAAGCACATTTCAAGCCTCTGCAACACCATTCTTTCTTGATCAATATTTTATATATAAATTATGAAATTTGTCGACTATATGTATATATATAGATAGTATTTTTTATTCTATTTTCCGCGTACTCCACTTCTTGTGATAAATGATTGAAGTCATATTTTATATGTGTGTGTGTGTATATATATATATATATTGATTAATTATTTATAAGAGATCTTAATTTGGCCTTTCGAGTTTCCAAGGGTCCAAACAACGAAGTGACACACTCTTCCTCAAAATTCTAAGAAAATGAGATAAGGAAATAGATAACGACAAATAATAATATTGATTTAAATAATAATATTGAATATAACTTTGATTCTTGAAATTATATATTTTTTTGAATAATAATCAATATTTATTTGTTTGAAAATTCTCAAAATATATTACTTGAATTTCCTGTTCCAAATTAAACAGACAAAGGAGTCATCGGTCGTTTGTTTAGGAGATAAGGAAGGCTTAATTAACGGGGGAATGGTGTTTTATTGAATATATAATATCTCTCTTTCAAAATTTCGAATGTGGTGTAAATATTTATTAGGGTTGTTGAGAAATTTGAAAATGTCCTTATCCATATTTCCATCTAGTAGACATATAATATTCGATTAAAGAAACTAAAAAATTAATAAAAAATTTTATAGAATGCATGTGAAAAAGGCATATTCCATTTCAATTGCAATTATTTATTTGCCTATCTATGCCAACACACACATATGTTAATATAATATATATTGAGTAAGTCTTTTGTGAGACGGTTTTACGAATTTTTATCTTTGAGACGAGTCAACCTGTCCGATATTCACAATAAAAAATAATACTCTTAGCATAAAAAATAATATTTTTCATAGATGACCCAAATAAGAGATTCGATCCACAAAATTGATCAATAAAATCGTTTCACACTAATTTCATGATATATATTATATAACCAATGGCGTGCATGATTTTATTGACGAAGGGATCATTCTTTATTGATGGGAAATATCACTGACAAGATCGCAAAATTTAATATTTTTTTATTTATAATAAGTTATCTGGGAATTAATTTGCATTAATATGCATGATCTTGCGTGGAAGGCTGATGTATTCACGTTTGGAAATTATTAATAACTCCTCATTTTTAAATATAATTTCGTTCCCACTTCTCACTCTTTCAAATATTTATTTGAACACTTTAATCATTTAAATTTTTTTAAAATATCGTCAATCTTCAAAATTATATTATATGACATTTTTTTCATTCGAACATGTTTTTAAAGACATATAATCTAAAGATATGCAGATACACAATGTTTTCAACTTATATATCATATTTCATATGATTAATTTTTTATTTTTTCAATGGTCCGTCATGTTTTCGTATGATAAATTGATCAATTTACGTATTTGATCAGAGTATCGTCGAGTTGTATCTACTAAATTTTATAAATTGCTCTTCACAGTCTAATCGCATGGTCGCAATAAATGATTTCTGACGTAAATTCTTTCAACAGCACATAACACAACCCTTTTTCATTTTCTACCTCGGTGTATATAGTAAAACGGTTCAATTTGAAAATAATACATGAGAAATACAGTAAGTCTCGATCTTTTTATTCAAATATACAATTTATCAATACATAGTAACCTCATGTAGAGAAGGATAAACTTCTTTGAGTAGTAGGAATTACAACACACATATAATAAAGAAAACTATTAAGTGTTTTTTATAGAGAAAACTGAAGTGGTTAAATGATGTCTTCATCTTCCTTCTGTCTTAATATATAGAGAGGTCTTGGTGGATTTGAAATCCAGACTTCAAATCTTGTGAATTATTATGCCAGTTGTGGCTGACAACATATTGTGAACGGTGATCCTTTCAACAACTGGTTAGTCGCTTTTATTTATGGGTGGTTGAATGGTTCGTGTTCCACTAATTAGTGGAATCGTCTTTTAGTGGTAGTTCATCATCCACTAATAGAGTGGTTGGATCAAATGATTGTGTTAATTGTAAGGAGGGTACTGCATTTTTAGAGTTTAAAGAGTGTTCAAACGAGACATGCAACTAGACTTATTTTTAGGTATGTTGACCAATGTGCTGAACAAATTAGAGCTCACATTATTGTTCAAATTGTAACAGACAATGACACCAATATTCGTTCATGTGGTAAGAGTTTTTGGAATGGTGTGAGAAACAAATGGAAATCAGATTAGTCTACTATGTTGAACATGAGTTTTTGGAATGATGCGACACTTTGTTTGAAAATATTTGTTCATTTGGTAAGAATTCTCCAATTGGTTGATAGAGATAGAAAATCATCCATGAGATTTCTATGAGTAGCTTATTCGAGCTAAATAAGATATCAAGGTAGTCCTGAATAATGTTGAATCAAATTATTAACCAGTCATAACGACCATTGAATGAAGGATAAACTTGATACATATTGCATACCACTTTCTTTTTGTTGAATCCCTACTTCTACTACAAAGATAATTATATTGACATTTAGGAGGAGGTCGCGACGAGGACTTTTGAATGCATGAAAGTTTTGCATTGGATGAGTTTGAACTACGATATACAATTATTAACAAAGAACTTGAAAAATACAGAGATAAAACTGTATTATTTGAGAAAACATTGTCAACAAAAACTTGTGAAAAAATGACATACATTTGATCCATGTACATTTGTGGAGTACATACGGTGCTCACATACGTAACTTGCTAAAACTACCATTGATGATACTTACATTAACTACAAGTTCATATAGGTATGAGATAAATTGGAATGCATTTGAAGGAGTAAGATTAAACTTTAATTAAAGTAAAATATTAATGTTTAAAGCATATGTTCATGTTTACTAACTATATTATTTACTCTCTTTTTTTTAATTCATACAAAGAAAAAAAATAAATTTGATATCAATAGGTTGAACAATATAATATCTGTCTAATTTAATGCTAGATTGTTGAACAAACAAAAAGAAAGAAATGTCGATGTTTTTTTTGGAAAATATACTTAAAACGCACAAGGTTGGACTTTATATTTAAATTAATTAAATTTAAATCAATATATTATTTTAATCAATTTCAACATAGAATTAATTAGTCATAGAATTAATATATTGATATTTTAATTAATATGGTAATTATTATTTTTCAACATAGAATTAATTAGTCATAGAATTAATATATTGATATTTTAATTAATATGTTAATTATTATTTTGTGGAATAAATTAGTTGTTGCATAGTTCAAAGTGAAATGAGTTTTATATTTAATATATGAAAATTTTCTCGTTCTCTCATTTTTTTTTTCTAAGTCAATTACACAAAGAAAGTAGCTTAAACTCAATTTATCCTTTTAGTGGGCCCATGAGGCCCGCAGCCCAACGGGACTCAAATTATATAGCCGTTTAAAAACATATTAATTTTTAAAAATTTCAAATTAAAAGCTTTCTTCTGTATTTCCAAATTCAAACCCACGCAGCGCGATCCATTCCTTCCTCGCCCCATTTGAAATTCCAGATCTCATCCCCGCCGTCCATTTTGCTGCCCACTTTTTCGGGACCTTTTAACGCTCAATGCTGTTTCTTAGTGGCCCTTCAGTTCTAGTACCCATAATCCCCCAGGTGAAACAGTGATCACGAACTGTCGGAAGTTTTGATTTTGTGCAATTCTTGTTCGATATTTTGGCTGTGGTTCTTCCAAAAACGAGAAAATTTCAAGTTTTGGAGGTGTTCGTGTTCTTTTCCTCACTTCGTCGGTCAGGTAAGTGTATAATAGGCTCAAAGCCCTCTTTTTTCCTTCATTGAATCAAGCCGTGCTCGTTCTTTATAATTATTTGTTATAGTTTTCTTGTTCTCTATTGGTTTAGCAGAATGTTGAGGGAATTCAAATCCTTGCGCCGAAATTTGGTTAAGAACCTCGATGAGGAGGAAACGGAGAATGTGCCCATTAATCCTATGGATTCTTTGAATCCTCAGACTGCCGCAGACCCCTCAAGACCGCCACTGAATTCGATTCAAGAACACTCTAAGTTTCAAGCTTTAAAAGGTGATTCAGATCCGTATTTGAGTAATATTAAAGTCACTAAGTTTGACAGAACTCCTACTAAGCCAAAGCCCAATTCATTAATGAATCTTCGAACTCCTGAAAAACTAGGACAACAGTCAAAAATTAGGTTTGGTTGGGCACAGAAAAGCGAGTTTCATATGAGTTCCAGCGCTGTGGATTCAAAGGAAGAGGGAAGGGTAGTTTCGAATACGAATACTCCGAGATCAACAAGGAAAGTAACAAAGCCTAACTTAAGTTATTCGGAGTGTAATTCAACATATAGCACTCCAACTAAGAGTGTGAGTAAACCTCCAAATCCTGGCTTTTGTTTAGCCAGTACTTCTAGGCCTCAGCCATATGGAAGTGCTCGAGTTAACTTCGGTGCATTGTCGAAAGGGATGCCGAGTTCTTATAATTCATCAAGTGTTGTTAATACATTTGAGGTTCCTAATTTTGACTTGAAGGAAGAGCCATCATTCTGGATGGAGCACAATGTGCAGGTAAGCTGTATATTGAGAAATGCATTATAAATTTCTGGTTTAGTTGTTCTGAAAGTTACAGTAGAACCTCTAAATTTCGGATCATTCCTTTCCAATCTTTTAATTTCAATACTTTAGGTTTTGATACGAGTACGTCCTCTGAACAACATGGAGAAAAGTAGCGATGGTTTTGACCGGTGCTTGAAGCAGGAGAGTGCACAATGCATAACTTGGGTTGGGCAACCAGAGACCCGATTCACGTTTGATCATGTGGCATGTGAAGCTGTAGACCAGGTCTGTGCAAATGCATCATTCTCTAATGAAATTGATATAGAGGGTCATTAATGCTCTGGTTGTCTCAGGAAACACTTTTTCGGGTGGTTGGCTTGCCCATGGTGGAGAATTGCTTGTCTGGATACAATAGTTGTATGTTTGCATATGGTCAGGTAATGCGTAAATACATGTACATGCATACTACTCATGCAGTTCTCTGCAAAAAAGTTACAAGTGGTGCAAACCTTCTGAATGAATGTTCGTAGCAATTTTAATGTGCGTTTTTGCCATTTCGGCTTTTAAATTATGAATTTTTTGCCCTGGATTTTTATTTTTTAACTTTAGAACTGAGAGACAATTTATGTATTTTTTCTTTGTTTACTGATCAATATGTATTCATTTAGTAAGTAAAAAAAAATTTACTATAAATTTTATGTGCTCTAAATGATAAAAAACAATATGTCCTCCTTCAATGAGTAACATAATTTCTGACATATAGCACGAGATTATTGATGTCCTTTATGCTTGTTTTACTGAAGTAAAATTTAACTATCACTGGTCTTTTCTCTCGCAAGATATTTTTTTTTTACAAATATTAGTTTCTGGTTCTTAACTGCATCATGTCACATGTAATGTACTTTCATTATGTAGACCGGTAGTGGGAAGACTTACACAATGCTTGGGGATACAGAAGAACTGGAAGTCAAGCCTCGACCAAATCGGGGAATGACCCCTCGCGTGTTTGAATTTTTGTTTGCACGAATTAGAGCGGTATCATTGTCACTCTTTCTTCCATTCGTTAATTGCTTCTGATAATGTTGTTGTTGTGATCACATGACGTATTCTCTTTTAGGAGGAGGAAATTCGCAAAGATGAGAGACTAAAGTACAACTGCAAATGTTCTTTTCTAGAAATTTACAATGAACAGATTACAGATCTCCTGGATCCTTCGTCCTCAAATTTGATGGTACATTTGCTTTGTATTCTCTCTTTGTTATAATTTACAATGCATAGAAATTTATTTTCACATATTTCTCATCTCTTTATATTAGTTACGAGAGGATATCAAAAAGGGCGTGTATGTTGAAAATCTATCAGAATTTGAGGTTAGGACTGTAGGTGACATTCTTCAGCTTTTGTGTCAGGTGATTGAATTTATGGTTTTTTCTCCATATCCAACCTTACATATATTCTTCTCCAATAAATTTGTGCATTCATTCAAGCTTCTCATAGCATGTCACAGTGCATTAACATTTGTAATCTTTTTAGGGATCTTCAAATAGAAAAGTTGCTGCAACAAATATGAACAGAGAAAGCAGTCGTTCGCATAGTGTTTTTACATGTGTGATTGAGAGCAAGTGGGAAACGAATTCCACTACTAATTTTCGTTTTGCTCGGCTAAACCTCGTCGACCTTGCTGGTTCGGAAAGGTATCACATTTGTCATTGCTTATCATAGTTCTACCATGAAAAGGGTTGTAATTTGCGAAATTACATTCACATTATTTTCGCATATAACAGGCAAAAATCTTCTGGTGCTGAGGGTAAACGCCTCAAAGAAGCGGCAAGTATCAACAAGTCACTGTCAACTCTAGGGTATATGACCTTCATTCATAGCTCTAAAGCTTTTATCAGTCAATTTGAAGTTTGATTTCATTTTTTTCCTGACCTTTTAACAACACAAGCAAAAATTGTATGCTTTTTGCAGTCATGTAATTATGGTCTTAGTGGATGTAGCTCATGGAAGACCAAGGCATGTTCCTTACAGAGATTCGAGATTGACATTTCTCCTTCAGGTGCATTTTTTATTACTTGCTGTTATTTTGTATAACCGTCCAAACAAAATATTCAGTTCTTGATGTTGAAAATGGTTAATGTAATATAGGACTCTCTAGGCGGAAACTCGAAAACGATGATAATAGCTAATGTCAGCCCTTCTATCTGGTACACAATATTTTATTCAATTGGTGAATTTGTAAGGCTTTTAGATTTTATTGTTGTATTAATCGGTAACCATAAATTATGAATCTCTCATCTACAGCTGTGCGGCTGAAACATTGAACACTTTAAAGTTTGCTCAGAGAGCAAAGCTGATCCAGAACAATGTAAGCATCTTTATATGCTATTCATTTTAATCGAAACATTCATGACATCCCTACATTTATTTGGATATTTTTTTCATAATCCAGGCGATTGTGAATGAAGATTCATCTGGAGATGTTAGTGCTCTGCAATATCAGATACAAATGTTGAAGGTCATAAATAGTTTTGGATGATTTATGAAGCAACTACATTGTTCTCTATCTACTTTTAAACTGAACTTCTAATTTGTGGTTGTGACAGGAGGAACTTACTGCCCTTAAAAGAGAAAAGATAACTCGATCCTTGTCGTTTGGGCCCAATGCAGATAGAGATACTGTCAAAGAAGACAATGACAACTATGACCAATGGACTCTTGAGCAAGGCAATGAATCTAGTGACAGTCTTAGAGTGTCAAACAAACAGGTGACGCGTGCTGCTGTAAATTCCTCTTTTTAATTAAAATATTTGCTTTCAGGATGAAATTTTTTGAATTGATTAACAAATAGTCTTGAATATGGAAATTCTTTACCAGCTGGTAATGCTGCTAACTTGTTTGCCATTAAACAATAACATTGTTAAGGGCTTAAGGCCGAGTACGAGTCAAAGAACTGAACTTGCTAACTCATGCGAAAAATGTTCTCAATAGCTTTTCCATTCATCGTGACTTGATCTATTGAGTGTTTCTGATAATTTTTGGTTGCTATTCAAGTTTTCCTTTTAATATTAACACCGGTTTTCTTGCCTGTATTTGCCTTTCATGGAATGCTCATGCATTAATTCTGTATTCTTCATCACAAATGTTTTTGACGATTCATTCTCTTCGTTATCTTCTCCTTGAATTTATGTCACAGTTAAAATCAATGGAGTTCACATTGGCTGGAGCACTGAGGAGAGAACAGATGGCTGAAACTTCTATCAAACAACTTGAAGCTGAAATTGAGCAGTTGAATCGTCTGGTACCCTCTGTCTTCCTCTCTCTTGCCACTTTATGGTCCATAAGCTTCGCTAGAAATGAATATAGTGGTTACAATGTGTTAAGTTAGGTAGCCTGCATTGCTTCTCAGGTCAGTCAAAGGGAGGAGGATACGATGTGCATAAAGATGATGTTGAAATTTAAAGAAGATAAAATTCAAAGAATGGAGTCCCTGAATGATGGCTTAATGTCAGCGGATGCTTATTTGCTGATGGAGAATGCTGCTCTCTCTGAAGAAATTCAGCTTCTACGAGAAAGAATTGATAAAAATCCAGAAGTCACCCGCTTTGCTCATGAAAATATTAAGTTGATAGACCAAGTCCGACGGTATGCTTGTTGACGAGGTCCAACTGATTCATCTTCACTTTCTCTCAGTGCTTGATGTTAATACAAAATTTTCTTTTCTGGAAAATATAGGTTTCAAGACTTATATGAAGAAGGGGAGAGAGAAATGTTGATGGATGACATATCTAAACTGCGAAATCAGGTATCTAAAGACAATGGCATTGAATATTTCTTCTGATTTTCAAATTGTTCAAAACCTAGACAGTGAGATTTTTTTGGCAGATTTGTCTCTTCCTAGAAGAAAATGCAAATTTGGAACATAATGTAAGTTCTTAGAAAATTTATCTTACTGATTAACAAAAACCGCAGTGCAAAGATCGTGGTCTACTAATTCTTAATAAGACATATAATACTTATTTCTATTTTGACGCAGGGTGCTGTCAACACTAGCGGTGAAAGAGATGCCCTTCATATGGAGGTTGGTTTGCCATATTCCTGAAATTAAGCTGAAGTTACAAACTTTTCCCTGAACTGTAATACCAACTTCTGTTGTGTAGTTGGAGAGAACTCTTAATGAGTTGGAGGAAAGCAAAAGAAAGTTAGATTGTTGTCTAGAAAATAACGCAAAGCTGAGAGGGTAAAAATTGTGCAAATTTACACTTTTATCTGGCTTCTGTACTTCTTAATTTTTTCCACTCTCAGATCTTGGTGGTTATTATTTGTCGTGTATACTCATGTAGAGAAATCAATAAGTTACATGCATCATTAAACACGGTCGGATCTGCAACTCCAGAGCAAGATTTCAGCACAGAAGTAATCAAGGTACAGTTACTAATACTCCCGTTAATTTAACCAGGGTTTGAAGAGATGAAAATGAAATATTGTTTAAGGTCCATTAGTCAATCATCCTCTGAAATCTGAATCATTGTTGAATTTTACATCCTAGACTACTTAGTCTTATTTAGCTTTTACAAAATTAATTCAAGTTGTTAAACTGATATAAAAAACTTTTATGTAGGAGTCCATAGTGGAAGTTCCCTCTTTCAATAATCAGTCCATAAAGGCCTCTCGGAAAGATGTGGAAACAAAAATCACGAGTCTTATAAATCATGGGGAAGATATCATGGATTTACAACTGGAATTGGACATTTTGAAAAGTATTCTACAAGAAGAGAGGGCAAACCGAGGTGAAGCAGAGGAAATGGCAAAATCTTTAAGCGCAGAACTTCTGTTATTTAAAGAAATGTTTGCATCTATAACCAAAGAATACAAAGATGCTCTAGAAGAGGTTGAGAAATCAAGGTTGGTTATTGAAGCTCTCGAGTCTCAGCAGATTTTATCAATAAATGAGTTAGAGGATCTCAGATTCTCTAATAACCGCTATGAACAACTTTTACATGAAAAAGAGCTTGAAATCTCTTCTTTAAAAGATCAGGCTCATGGTACACAGTCTGAAGCCTTCTCATCAGAAAGTGAACGCTCTCTTATAGAAGCAAAGTTAAAGAAGATGCACGATTCTCTTGAAAAGGCTAAGAGACTGAATCAATTGTATCAAAGTGATCTCCCCTTTCAATCAACTAGTGATGAAGAAATGGAAGAAGCCCGAAAGCAGGTTGAGGCAGAGACTGCTGAGGTGATTGTTTGTTTGCAGGATGAACTTTCTCTACTTCAGCAAGAAGTCCAAGTTAGTAACATGAAAGAAATGGAGACGAGAGACAGGTTGATGCTATTGCAAACTGAGATGAAAAGTTTGGAGGACAATTTAAATGTGAAGGCCAAAGATAACAAAAATTTAACAGAAATGCTAGAAGATAGAGAAAATCGGTTAAGAAAATTAACAAAAGAATGGGAGCAGGTAACCTGTGAAATTGAATGTATTCTTTCCGGTGGGCAAGATTCTCTCAAGGATGCATCTGACCAAATTGATCATATATCTGGTTCATTCCCTACACAAGGAAGTTGGATTTATGAGCAATTCGGGAAGATAAAAAAATTTGTTATTGAAAAAGAATTAGCAATCAATGAGATAAAGCAATGCTTGAAGGATGCAACAGATAGGAGAAATGATATGGAGTGCATGTTAAGGTCTTTGCGAGGGGCAGCTGTGCTTATGAGTGAGACGCACCAACAAGAATGTAGTGAAAAGGACAAAGAGATCCTACTATTAGCATCCGAATTAAATGCTAAGGCATCCAGAATTTCAGAGTTGGAGAACTTAATCAGACATGGTAAAGATCAACTTAGAACAACATCAGTTTGTGCAACAGCAGCGTTTGTTATTGTTAACAGACTGACAGAACTGAATTCCAACTATCAGGATTCTTTTTGTTACAACGAAGTGCGTCTCAGGGAGACTCAAGAAATTATTTCTCAAAACTATGCCATTATCAACAATCAAGCCTCAGTAACTAATGAGGTACCGAAGCAGAATGAGCATCTGCTAAGCGAACTAGATGCATCAGAGGAAAATTTAATTAAATTAAAACTGCAGCTTTCCGAGCAGGAGAAACTTTTGAAAGAACTTCAGGTTAAGCTTGAAGAAACTGAAGAGAGCAAAATCTTAGAAACCTGCGTAAAACTCGAGGAGCTGAATTCTGGAGTCTCGACGTTGAAGTTTTGCATGGACGAGTATGTGAAGCAGATGGGAGATCCTCAAAAAGATAATTCCCCAGAAAAGTCAATTGGTTTTTCGTCCTTGGATAAGTGTCGATCTCGGGTATGTCAATAATTTCTTACTCAATCCTGGACTCTTCAGTGTGCTTTTATATTTTGGGAATATGGTTCACCGTTCACTTGATTATTTTTGTTGCAGACAGGTACCACAACAGGACCACACATCAATGACATCGACTCATGTAACACAAAAGCTGTAAGAACTGAGACTTCAACATATTCTATGAATGCTTCCATCGTCGAGAAACATTTGGCATCTAAAAGTACTTCGAGGAGTGTAATCCTTAAGAAAGAGATAGAATCTGCCCTCAAAAGCTTACAAGAAGTAAAGACTGAGATGGTTAGGTTGCATCATGAGAAAGAGGAGATTTCATTGTCTGAGAAAAGTAGACAGAAAAGCTTGGTCTCGTTGATGAATCGGGCATCTTTGCTTCAAAATGCTATGGATAAGTTTGAAGGTGAATTTGAACTCAACATTACTTCTTTGAACAATAAGCTATTGAGCATGGAAGCGATCTTACAAGACTCTTGCACTTCCTGGTTCAAACAAAGAGAGGTTGGTATTTGTTTTTTAAAAGAAAGAAAATCTGTGCACTCTTTCATAGATCAAACTGCTTGAAAAATTTCCATGTCTTCAGCACTTAGACATTGTGACCTTCTTCCAATGGTTAATTAACTGTTTTAATCACTTAAAACTGTCAACTGAATCATGACTCTATACATTAGGGGAAGGTGAAAAATCAGCACTCCAAGAAGAGACGTGTAAATGATCATTTGGAATTTAAAATTACTATTATTGACTTGCTCTCTTTTGATTTGTTGGTTCTTATCTTTTGCAGTTGCTTGAGAATGAACTTGATGATGCTAAGTTAGTTGCTGCCCAGAAAACTATTGAAGCTTCATGCGTTCTTGAGAAATTTGAGGAGGTTCAAGATACCATGAAGGAAGCAGACATAATGATAAATGAGTTGATGATAGCAAATGAAGCATTGAAACTTAATGCTCAGGAATTGAAAGCTAAGGAAAATTGCACAGCAAATGAGAGAGATCTACTCATTAATGAAGTTCAAAGTTTGAAGGCGTCCAGCAATCAGAAAGATCAGCATCATGAGAAGTTGGAGAATATGTATGAGACAGATATCATCTTCATGAAACGAATGTTGTCAGAGTTAGAGGATATGATTATACAAGTTCAGACCAATTCAATAGAAGAACGGATGCCTGTAGCATTTGATTTTATCACTGTTAAGTCCCAGGTTTTTGAATCAACAAAACTGATTAAGTCATTGCTTGAGGAAGTCTGGTCAGATATTTTTGTTAAGGATTGTGCTGTGTCTGTATTGCATCTGTGTCACATGGGAATTCTCTTAGAAACGGCTAATGGACTGAATGTTGAAAATGGTTTTCTTCACCATGGATTAAGTGAGTCAAACTCCATTGTATCTGCACTAAGGGAGCAAAATTCAAGGTCCAGAAAAGAGCTAGAAATGTGCAGAATCCTCAAAGGGAAGTTGTTGGCAGATGTTAAGAAAGGCTTTGATCGCATTTCAAGCAAAGTTGAAGAATCCGGGGACCTTAACCAGAAGCTTGCCTCTTTTGAGAAGAAGATACATGATCTACTGTTTCAGGAGGAGTTGATGCTGAAAAGGTCAAATGATATGGGATCTGAGCTTGCAATTTTGACGAGGGAGCTGGATCTCAGTAACAGACAAACGTTTTTGTCTATTTTGGATCAAGAAAAATTATTGAAGCATAAAGATGAACTTTTGGAATGCCAAGAAGAAAATTTCATGTTGGAATTGTTTGCAAAAGAGTTCGAGTCATTAATTTCATTTTCCGAGTTAAAGCAGATGACAGTTCTAAAGCTTGATAAGGAGAACACAAATAGGAGCATTCTTGAAATCCTTGAGAACTTAAAAAAGAATGTAATTTTCTGTAGTATGGATGCTGCATTTGGTGAGTTGCTATTGCTCGGAATTGAAACTGAGCATTCTCTTCTGAAAACTGAAGTTGCAGAAGCAACCATGAAGCAGAATGCATTGTTGCTGGCTCTTGACGAGAAAATTTCAACAATTGCACAGATGGAGGCTTTAAATACAGTTCTTCATCAAGATGTTCAGTCATTAAAGGAGGTTACTCGTTCCAGTGAAGAGTTGATATCCTCACATGATGAGGCGATTGAATCTAATAGAATTTTATCTTGCAAAGTTCATAAGCTTGAATCTGAAATTGAAAATTTACTAGATAACATTAAGATGAAGGAAACAGCCCTCGAAGCATCTTCTATTCACACCTCAGAATTATATCGGGAAAACCAGAAGTTGAAGGGTGACACCTGTCTTCTGGAAACAGAATCAAACAGACTCCAACTTGAGCTGGAAACAAAAGATGAAAAACTTAGTAAACTAAGCTTCCTTGAGAATGAAAATGCAACACTGCAGAGTGTGTTAAAAGAGCAGGAAGCAAACTATTGTGTGCTTCTTCAGGCTTTGGAGGATAAAAAAGCTGAGTTTGAATCATCAGTCAAAGGCAGCAATGACCTTGATATTGAAAATTGCAGACTAAGGGATAGCAGTTCGCTGTTGAAGAATTGCATGGCCAAGTTGAAGGAAGATTTGCTTCTTGCAAGCGAGGAAACCAAGCACCATCTGATTTCTCATTATGTCATCAAAGATTATTTATGCTCGACTATCCATGATTTGAAGCTGAAACTGGATGACATCGATGTTTTAAAAGAAGGAGTTCATGAGGCTAACGAGAAGGTATTCCTCAACGCGTTGAACACTAAAAGTCTACAACTTGATGATTTGACAAAATATGAAGATGAAATGATCTGCAAAATACTCAACATGATTACCCGAAAATATGTGGAGGTAGATTATATGTTTAGAAATATTGTCATGGAGGTGGAAAAGGCAAACACATTTATGGAGCAATTTGAATTGCTGAAGAATCTCACGACACAGTTAGATTCTGAATTTTGCTCTGTTCAAATGGAGATTTCGAGGAAGGATGATATTCTCAAGGGGCTATTATTTGACTTGAGCCTGCTGCAGGAGTCTGCATCCAGCAGTAAGGATCATAGAAGTGAAAATGAAGAACTGACGGCTTCTCTAAGTGCACTGGAAAAAGATTTTGAATTAAAATCAGTTGAAGTGGAGGAAGCTGTTGTTGAAGGTCAAACGCTTAAAGTAAGACTACAAGAAATGACAGATACGATATCTGCTCTCAAACAGGATTCTGCAAAAGAACACGAGATTGTAATTTCATTATCTCACCAAAATGCCGAGTTTTTAGCTGGCATGCGAGATGCTTTGGAAGCAAATGACTTGTTGGAGAAAGAATTAATAGAAACAAGGATTAAAAGTGAGTTCTTAGAAGCAGAAATTGCTGAAATAGAAATTGCTCTCACCCAAATGAGTAAAGCAACTGAGTTGTTAAAGAGAAATTTGGATTCATCCAACAGTCAGAAGGATGACCTGGATAGAAAAGTTTTTACTTTGACCAAAGAGCTTGAGAGAGAAAGAGCTCTTGCTGAAGAAAGTAGAGTAATTGCTAGTGAAGCTCAAGAGGTAATATTTAATAGGCAAGAAAATGTTTTTGGTGATGGTTTCATATTATTTACATATTCCTTTGATATCTTTGTTTTGATTGATGCCAGATTGCTGAAACTCGAAATTTTTTGGCTGAGGAAAAGGAAGAGGAAGTGAAACTATTAGAACGCTCTATTGAAGAGTTAGAATCTACCATAAACGTTCTTGAACGAAAGGTATCTCTAGTAAGATTCATTATGAACTTCTATTTTTCATTCATACATTGACAGGTACATTTCTTCTTAAGGTTGACCTAGTCAAAGGAGAATCTGAGAGGCAACTACTCCAGAGAGAGGAACTTGAACTGGAGCTTTATGCTGTCAAAGAACAAATGCAAATTGTTAAAGCCAATGATTCTGACATAAAAAGGTTTAATAGCATTTATCTTCTTTGTGCCTCAGATTTAGATGACAGCTATACACCATAAACATCTATAAATGCGATAAGTTCTCTTGATTCAGATGTCTAGATGAAAAGGAGGAGAATCTTCAAGAAGCCCTTCAACGCATACAAATTCTTGAAAGAGAAATAGCAGAGAAAGACAAGAAGGTGAAATATTTTTACACTGGATAGACCTCTTTTTTATTTTCTTTTGTGATAATTATTTTGGTTACTTGTACACTTTGCTTGTCTAATAATTTTGGACAGATCTCTCATTGTAAAGCTCATATTTCTGAGCTAAACTTGCATGCAGAAGCACAGGCTTGCGAATACAAGCAAAAGGTCGAGCTCGAGCCAATTCTTATTTATTGTGTATTGAATTTATAGAATTTAAAACTTCTTAACTTCCAATAACAAGACTTTGACTCTGAATCCTCAACAGTTCAAGGCATTGGAAGCTATGGTAGGGGAAGTCAAAATCGAGGTCCCTTCCACTCATGGTGCAAATTCATCATCAACCAAACTGGAAAAAAATACTTCAAAGTCTCGAGGTTCAGGATCTCCTTTCAAATGCATAGGACTAGGCTTAGTTCAACAGATTAAGTCTGAGAGGGATGAGGAGCTTTGTGCTGGAAGACAACGAATCGAAGAGCTTGAGGCTCTGGCCTCAAGCAGACAAAAAGAGGTAGCTTTGTCTGATGAATACTAGAACCCCTGAATGGAATGTCCTCATTCCAAATACCTCTCCACGTTCTCTTGCAGATATTCCTGCT
Organism: Primulina huaijiensis; assembly: GCF_012295235.1. Lineage (NCBI taxonomy): Eukaryota > Viridiplantae > Streptophyta > Magnoliopsida > Lamiales > Gesneriaceae > Primulina > Primulina huaijiensis. Next base: position 21,480,109 of record NC_133307.1, read on the forward strand.
CAAGGCAAGATTGGCTTCTACTGAAAGCATGACTCATGATGTGATTCGGGATTTATTGGGCGTGAAATTGAATATGAATAATTATGCCGTAAGTTCCCTGACTCACCACATTCTTTAAACTTTTTTCAAGCCAAAGGTATTACAAGTTACTATATAAAAGCAACGAACAATTGAGAACATTTAATTTTTGGACGACTGCTGATGGATTCATGTGCTTGGATCTGCATTGGGCATGAATGAGCCTTTGTGCATCTTAGAGGAAAAAAATACTGTTTTAACTCTCAATTTACTTGTCACTGCTAGAATTTAATGGACAATCAACAACTTCACTCATTAGTGAATGACACTCAAAACCATAATGCTGAAGCTCAAGCTGAGGTACCCTTTCTCTCCATAATTGGCTTCATTTATTGTTATGCTACATGGGATACTAACTATCTAACCTCTCGGATGCTGCCTTGTAGGAACAAAAAATAGTTGACCTGAAATGTCAGATTAACGAGTTCATCAAAGAGAGGAACGGGTAATGAACAGTGTTATAAAATTGATGATTGTTTCCTCCTAAGTTGCTCATCTTGTGTAGAATTATATTTCAGGTGGCTGGACAAGATTGAGAGAAAACAGGCTGAATTGGTTGCTGCACATGTTGGTTTGGAAAAACTGCAACAACGTGATCAATTGCTGACGACTGAAAATGAGATGTTAAAGGTAGAATCGTGAAAATCATGTTTTTGCTTGACTTCACCTTCAAAACTCTGTTGGTATGGAAGGTTTTGAAAGTAGGGATTTCAAATAATTACTGGAAATCCACTCAAATTGTTTTGATCATTTTGAAATCTATAAATTTGAAGTCCATCTTTCATTTTTGTAGTTTGTATTTATAATAATGAATTTCAAATCCTTATTTGATTGAGTAGTTTGAAATTCACTAATTAAATACCTTGCCCAAACCAAATCATTCAATTTAAGGGAAACCTAAACGAATTTCGTATTTATATTATCATTTTGATTCATAATTAAAATTTCTCTCAGGTGGACATTTCCAATCACAAGAAGCATGTGATGGAACTTGAAGGAGAACTCAAGAAGTTGTCTGGTCAACAGAATATCCAACAACGCATCCATCATCACGCTAAAATTAAGGCAAGAGACTTGTAAAGTTTTATAAATTCTTGGCAACATTATCCTCTTAATGGTCATATTGGATATATAAGTAGGTGTTCATTGGCATCTTTTAAGTTTCATTTACAAATTTGTAATCGAATGATTGCTGAAGAAAACTTTGATAATGTCATAGGAAGAGAACAATTTACTGAAGACAAAAAATGAAGACCTTAGCATGAAGCTGCAGAGAACAGAGGCTATTTTTTCCCGTGTCAAGGAAGAGCTAGCTCAATTCCGTGCAGCAAATGGGAGAAAGCCCTACATTAATTTTGATGAGGAGCAATTGTTGGACAAGAAGTTGAAGGTCAGTGCCTGGTGCATTGCTTATTATATTCACACTGAGCAAGTCCAAGAGAGAATTCTTGATTCTAATGGCAATGTTTGCTTGTAACAGGAAACGGAAGAGGAGAGATTGCATTTAGCTCAGAAGTTACTTGGCTTTTGTACTACTGTATTAAAGGTCAGATATTGTTATTTTTGTAGAGTGTTGCCATATTGTATCAAATTGAACCCAACAGCTTTTGATCATACTGCTGCGCAAAATTTACCTCACTGGAGGATCCCTATGCATTGAGGATACAGCAGATGTTTTTAACTTTTTCTCCTATATGTATTAAACAAATACTACAGGCTGCTGGAATAACAGCAACAAGTGAGGTAAATCTCCAGGTGGCTGAAGAAGCACTTGAGCAGCTAAAGAATCGGGTAATTTATCTTGAAATGGAACTTGAAGATGTGAAAGTCAAGGTAATAGACTAACTCAGAAAAAATGGGCTACAGTACCTTTTGATCATTAACTCAGCAACCTTCTGCATCAATACCTAGTGTTCTTTAGAGGGCGTAGACTAACATTGCTTATCTTTTGACTTTGTAGAATCGAATAGCGGATGAAAGAATGAGATTGTCCGAGCTCAGGACACAGGCCTCACCTGTGAATTTGAGGACCGGAGATAATTCCCTCGCCCGGAATCGTGTTGCTCAAACTCCATTTCTTTCAGCTTTTGAAAGATGAAGCCTATGCTTGCTCTCCAGTGTGCAGCATTATCAGAGTTAGTTTTTTGGTAGCACTTAATACAATAGCAAGAATGTCAAAATAGAAATGCAGATCAATAGTTGTAAATGTAAGTACAAAGATTTTAATTCCCACTTTTTGTGTATTCATTTGAATCACAAGGAAGCAATCGATATGTAAATGAATATGAAAACATAGAAAGTTTAGCCCTGTGAATCAAATTGAAGATCACACCCATATGAATTATGAATTCCTTCTTGAAAGTGTACCAAACGATTGAAACCTACTTAAAGTTTTCCATTTGAAAATCAAAGGCAACTTTCCTGTAAAGCATTAATAGTCAATGTAAAGATTATTTTGTTCGACATATATTAGTAAATAATAAAATAGTCCGAATAGGATGTAAAATCGTGTATTTGTGTTTTGTCAAAATTAAATGTTGTGCCAGATGTTACAACATCTCGGACAACATCTTCATGCAGCGGAATCTTTTTATAACATAAATTGACTCGAAATAAATCGATTGACAAGATTAAATATGCACAAGTATTTATACTTATGCGGTGCCTTATGGCAAAAATTAATCACTAGAAAACCAAATCGTTTACACAAAAACCTATCACTAGTGATTTTCACGAAAATCAATTTCCTCAATACTTTGAGAAAACAAATGCTTTCAAAAATAAAATAACCAAAACAAAAACTTAATCAAGAAAGCAAAACAAAGCGTGATCCCGAAAAGCACGATCAATCAGAAGCAATTTTCAGTCAACATCGTTACGGATGTTGTATGTAGATGTTGGCCACATTCAGAGCAACACGGCGATCACCACTACAAACAGCAACGGCTTCGAGGATTATTTTGCTTAGCAAAAACTCTGCTACATGTAGGTGTGTATAGTCAATATCGAAGCCACCTTTATCAATGATATTTACCTCTTATTTATAGGTGAAAAATCCTATCTCCACAAAGAAACCTAAAATACAAGGAAAGTAAGAGTTTTATTAGGAATAAACTCTTTTTAAACACTAATACCATATCTCATCAATTTGCTATCACTAATAATCAAATCTTCGAATATATTTGAATCAATATCTCATCATCTAAGAAAGGTAAAACCATACTAGAATATTTAGTCAATCAAATCACAAAGGGAAAGTAAATTAGGGAAAATAATTCAAATCAATAAAATATATCAATTAAGCTCGGTTAAATTATTTCCCTTCAGTCAACAATTGGGCCGTCTATGTTTGGTTAATTTTTCACTTTGTTATATTGAAACTATGCAATTGATTTCTTTTTATAATCGATATAAGGATTATGATTAACATTATATATTTCCTTGAATCTGAAAATTCTTCCTTCACCACATCCCATATCTTAGCTTCCACAGCTTTGTACAAGATATCGATTTCAAGAAAGTCAATACGCTCAATCACGCTTCTTATCTTCCTTATTGTCTTGAAATAAAAGACAAGAGCCAGCCAAGCAAAAGAGAGGTGAGACAAGACATATACTTGAAATCCAGATGGAGAAATCTCTTTTAAAAAAATGCCAAGATATTGTTTCTCCAAATTTTATGGTGTGGCTAATATTTTTGGGGAACAAAATTTCAAATTCGCCTGTCCTTGATCAAATCTTATGCACCATTTTCTACCTCGCCTCTTAGTATATATTCTCTTACCTCGTCTTCAATTAATTATGAATATTAATTAAATATTTAATTAAATTTTTTTTTATCAATTGAATACATGACAACAACTTAAAATTTAAAGTTTAGAACGAGATCTTGGGTCGATCCAATAGTAACAAACTCTTTTCCAAAACATGAACAAGAAAATGGGTGAGTGGGAAAACAGGTCTCCGTCTAGAAAATCATATTGCATGCGGTGATTTTTGGTGGCAAACAGCGCATTGAAGGGAACAAGAAAGGCATGAAATGATGATGGGCGTGATCCATGGAGAGTTGGAAAATTATCCATGTGTGAGTCAATGTTATATCGAAAAATATAAGATCAAATGTCGATATATCACTTTAAAACAAAATGTGATATCCATCAATATTTTTTTATTTTACAGACGGATCGTCTTATACAAGAATACTGAGAGTTAGCATAGACTCGCCTATTATCCACATATTTACATATGATATCTACACAGTATATACATAATAATTATTTAATCCTAAATTATATCTTAAAATTTTAAATTATTATTTTATTTTTCTTACCCAACATAATAACAAAGAAAATAAGTAGATGAAAATAAGAATCGATTTAAAAATTTTAATTTAATTTAATTATAAAAAGAGTGGTGGAGGTTCGCAGCATGTGAAAGGCAGAAAGAGCAGAATAGTGGAGAGAATATTTGGGCGTGACTGTATGCGGCGAATCGATTTCCACTTATGATTGTAATAATTATATATTATAAACTAGATTCCAACCCATTCTTTTTCTTTTATTATTACTTGAAATATTTATGGTGTTGGAACATACTTAGTTTTATTTTATTTTTTATTTTAAACAGTATTAAATAGAATATTATATACTAAATTTATTATTTTTTTTAAAAAGGAAACCATCTTTGGTGTAAAAGATTCGAATTTTTTTCGTACACATGTGTATGCAAATGGTGCTTGCATCTCGTAGTGTGAAATTTTTCGTAAATTTGGGTTTATATTCCAAAATTTCAAGCTTCCAAACATACCAAAATCGAATCTCATATACGTTTTTCTTTTAAAGTTTCCTAGGAAATTTCATGAATATTTTTTAAATCGAAAAAATATACTAAATTTTTTATATATATATTTTGTAGTTGACGCTGACCCTAATACTCCGTGCACGCTAGGTTGATGGCTCCGGGGGACATTCTTCACCATACAAACTTCCATATCCAAATATGCTTAAGTTGAAACACACACATTGATTGAAAGTAGTGGCAGAGCCAGGAATATAGCTCTATCGGAATAGAATTTTAAACTCTAGAGTCTTTTAATATTTTAAATTGATCTATCCAGACTAATATCATATTAATCCAAAATTATACAAAATTTACATATAAATTTTTTTAAAAAAATTGGGTCACCCAGACTTTTTAGCCCGGGTATCTATACATGCGGCTCAGCCACTAATTGAAAGCAAGATATTAAAATGAACACGAACAACAAGAAGAAGAAGACGATGACTACCAATTTAACAACATTGAGCTGCATCTAAATTTTAAAATTATAATAATATGTATTTGGATTGAATCATTTTAGTAACGACTTCATCTATTTACAATTTAGTAGCGATTAACTTTATATGATTTTAACAAATATTTATCTTTATCTAAAAAAACAAGGTTCTTATACATAAATTTAGCTCTTTCGATTCAACAAATTAAATAGCAAGTTATTAATTAAAAGAGATTGCCCAATTTTAATTTTTGTCCAAAAAACAATCTGTTGTGAATCCAAAACCATGGAATTGTGAGTGTGTCACTTTCTTGATTTGACCAAAAGGAAGCCTTTTATGTCCCAAATTTCCATGCACTGAGATTGTTGAATTTTTGGAGTGGAAGGAATCTCGCCAACTTTTGGATTTGTAAGAAAGAAAAGAAAAAAACAAAGACTTTAGCATTACGCTACACACATACTTTTATTTATTATTTATTATTATTCACTTATAAATTATGATTTTTTAATTAAAATATATTCCACAATTTTATAGTGGCTTTAGTATAAGATTTAACCCAAGCCAATCGAGTTTAACACGACACAATTTGCTTAAATAAATGCTATTCTATTTTTTCTCCCCACCAATCAGTCGTTAGTCGTTACGTATTATATTTCATAATTTATCACAAAAAATTAATTTCAAATTATATATTATCACCATTAATATTCTGGTAGTAGGGAAAGTAAAAAAGAAACAATATTTTCTAAATCAAACATTTTCAGTTTATGGATTCGTATATCATAAAGCAATAATTTAAGAGTAGTTCTTTTGTGAGATACTAAGACTGTCTCACGAATTTTTATCTATGAGACTGATCAAATCTATCGATATTCACAGTAAAAAGTAATATTCTTAACATAAAAAGTAATAATTTTTCATGGATGACCAAAATAAGAGATCCGTCTCACAAAATACGACTCGTGAGACAGTCTTATATAAATTTTTGTCATAATTTAAAACAATCAATCGCAACACTTTCCATTTTCATATTTTCTAAATCAAATATTTTCAGAAAATCAATCTAAAACCATATCGAAGTTGAACATAATAAACCAAATCGACCCATGAATACATCGACTTGTTACATCCAAAGACTTAAAAGTCACTAGGCGTTCAATTATGAGTCCACTCAAAACTACCGCAATAAATATTCTACTATATTTAATTTTATATTATTATTTATTAAATATATATATATATACTATATATTTAATTAATTTATTTATAAAATTGTGATAATTATCTGATTAATCTAATAAATATTTCTAATAATTGTTACACGTCATCATAAATATTTTATATCTATCCCTTATTTCTATCTTTTATTTATTTATTGTTCTATAAATAATCATTTCTTCTTTTCATTTTATGTTTAAAATCAAATATTCCATTTAAATTATAATTTTGTCATTATTTTATATATTTAATGAGCATGAACCGACAACACTTTCATTTATAGTATATTATTAAGTTCGAGATCCTTAAAATAACTATCTTAGAAGACATCAAATTATTTAATTACATAATTACAGTTCTTATCCTACTAAAAACCTCATCAAGTCACCCCATATTTTATATAGAAAAAATATAAACAAAACTTCTTTTTTAAATCGAACAACTCTTATAAATTAAAAATAATTTCGTGTTAATTGTTTAGTATTATGTTATGAAATTAAAAATAATAATAACACATGCAACATGTGTGTATCTTTTACTAGTTTATATAAAATGGACAGAAGTTTTAAAGGACCGAAACATGAGAATGTATAACTTGGCGGACTAAAATAAAATTATCTTATAGTTGAGGGTGGAAAAGAGAATTGTTTCTAATATTATCAAGACATACACGCAAACTTTCAGCCTTATCGCCTCATCTATGTCAAGACTCGAAGTTGTTTGACAGAATCTTCCGTTTCCAATTCCTTCCCTCTTTCTCTCTCTACACTTCCATTTAAACTCACGTGATTATCCTCGTATCTCGTGGTTCGGGTCGTCGCTTAATTTCTTGGCAATCACGGAAATTAATAAGGTGAATTAAAATAAAGATATAATGGGAGCGTTGGGTATGAGTTTGGATTTCAAGTTTCTATTGGCAGAGATGGGTTCGTCGATAGGTGGGTTGATTTCGGAGTTTTTGAGGAATCATAGCCCATCTGAAAAGATTGTGCAACTTGCTGAATATATTGATGAGCTCGAAGCTGAGAAGAAAAAGATCGAACCTTTCAAAAGTGAGCTTCCTCTTTGCATGCTCCTCCTGGAAATCAGTAAGCATTTTTGTTTTCGTTGTTGGGTTCTAACTGTTATTGTTTAGATGGGTTTTAATTTGATTTTTGCTTTCAGAAAATGAAAAAATAAAATAAAAATCTGTGTATGAACGTTGATTTCTTATGTTGGGTTTTGGATTGTATTTGCAGCGATTGTGGCAGTGAAAGAGGTGCAGCGTGAGAAATCAAACGCAGTTCCGTTGGAAGAATTCATGCCATCGAAGAAAATCGCTGATGAAAAACGTGAGAAAATTGAAAACAGTGAAGATGACGTGAAAAGTAGAGATAAAATGAATTGGATGAGTTCTGTGCAGTTGTGGAACTCCTATAATCAGCATCTTAACGATGAACAAACATTAAAACCGGACAATATAAAGGTACAAATGAGATGGCAACATTTGTAATTTACCGGGATATTGTTTGTGACAAGGTTTTTTGGTCTTGTATATATGGATTTTTGAGACGATTTCCTGATAATAAAATGGAGAAGTTGGAATTTTTCGAGGACATGTCATCTACATATGTTTCTTGGCTGGATGTATATCTCTTTGTGGTATCTTCTTGATTAATAGATTGCAGAACTTGGTATTTTACCAAGACATGTTTCATGACAAGGTTTCTTGGCTGTGTATTTATGGCTTTGTGTGGTATTCCTTGATGTATATGAAGTGGAAGTGAAATTTAATCAATCCGGGATGAATGATTTGTTTCAGAGTTGTAAAAACAGGATAGCAGGAACGGCACTCTGGCCATTCAAGAGTTGTACTAATTTCCCAGTGCTGCCAGTGGTGGAGGAAAATGGGGATGAATCAACTCTGGTTCCCAGGCTTTCTCTTGGTACACCTGAGGCCAATAATCGCCCGGAAGAGATGAATTCGAGTGCTTTTAGCTCAAAATCCAGTTGTGGCAGATCAGGTTCAAATGTCTACACTGACAATCATTCAAGGTTAAGCAGTGGACAGCAGTCGCAGCAAATGACTAGGAAGCAAAGGAGATGCTGGTCACCTGAGTTGCATCGACGTTTTGTCGATGCCCTGCAGAAGCTTGGAGGTGCTCAAGGTCGAAAGTCAATGACTAGTCATTTCTATTCTATTAACGAATTTATGCTCTCTATATGTTTCTAGTTTAATCGCTCATTCAGGTCTTGGATTTGACATTCATGAAAATTTGGGTGGGTCTTAGTATTTGCGTTCCTCATATTCATATCTGAGATTAGTTATTCTGCTCCCTCTGAATTCTGATATGGGACTTTTTTTTTAGTTTGTGTTTTATATTTCTGCTTTTAGAGTTATTCTTGCATCTCTAGATTGATGAGTGATTGGAGGCTGGAGCTGTGTTCCAACTCCAAAACTGTGTCTTTTACGTTTCTTCACAGAGAAAAAACTATTTGGATTTCTGGACGCGATCATACTTCATTAAATAGTAATTCTTGCATTGTCTCATTTAATTTTGTTCAACGCGTTGCAGCTGCAACTCCTAAACAAATCAGAGAACTTATGCGAGTCGACGGTCTCTCCAATGATGAAGTTAAGAGTCATCTGCAGGTAGGTTTCACCCTGCGTATTCTTCTTTTAAATTCCTCCTATCTTCACAATAAGAAAAATACCCATATGTTTCTTGATTTGATCTTGTCTTAGAAATATCGCATCCACGCTTGTAGAGTTGGCGCTTCAACAAGCGCTAATCATCCTATTGTTCTTGGAGCTTCTTGGATGTTGTCTCGAGAACGATGCTCTGAGTTTTCCAAACAAAGAAAATCTCGGTCCGGATCGCCTCAGCGCCACACACACTTGGCGGGATTTTCTAGAGCAACTTCTTTGACAGGAGGGGAGAGCATGGAAGAGGAAGATGATGAAATTCAATTATCTTTAGGAGACAATGATGACGTGAAAATGGGAAGACTTCGGCTGTGAATTTTGATAAACCTGACTCTATACAAAACATACAGAGGAGAATCTCGAGGCCGAGTTGCTTGAAATTTTTGCAGGATTAGGCTTGTTTTCCGGCCTCTGTATCGAATTCGAATTAGTCATTACTTTGACCCATTTTTCCCATGAAATTTCTTGGTATTTTGTCTGTTGAAACAACGTTGTACCTAATCAATGTGAATTCCTGGACCGATGATGTCTTGCTTTAAGTGTTGCCTTGCGTGTGAATATGCTAGTTCCCATTTTGTCTGTCTGTCTGTCTACATACTCCACACCTTTATTAACTAAGTTTGAAAATTCAGATATACCCCGAAGTTTATGTTCCGATAAATTTATAGCGAGGTAATATGAAATTATGGATTTCAAATCCCTTCATTCAATTTCAATTAATCCTGTCAAACACAACTTTACAATATATTTGAATTAATTTTCGGAACTCTGTCAGTTTACAGCAAATAAATGTTTATATTGCAGTTTTCAACAACCCCTCACATTGGCTATGGTTGTGTTCTTGATAACTCTCGGTACTGTCCTAAAAGAGATCCATTTTCCGATATGAGAAGGTCTCTTGTGAGACGGTCATATGAATCTTTATTTGTGAGACGGGTCTGTCCTACTGATATTCACAATAAAAAGTAATACTTTTTCATGGATGATCCAAATAATAGATCCGTCTCACATACGACCCATGAGACCGTCTCACGCAAGTTTTTGTCTTTCGGATATACATTATAATATTATAATAAAACATTTGTATGTCAATACATAAAATAAAACGTACATCATATCTTTCAATATATTTTTTTGAAATTATTACTTTATCAAACACAACAATTAATTAGAACTAATCTTGGTGTAGGCTAAAGTTTTCTAAAGAATCCCATTCTATATTCTTTACTTTCCGTTTGAACTTATTCTTGTGATGATGCTTATTATGTGTATCCTTTGGATCGAAGGATTTTGATATGAGATAAAGGAATTGAAGGACAAGTTATAAATTATCTTCCTTCTATAAAAATCTGAAATCCATTATATTAGTTAAATAAATAAATTAAACATGTAAATGAATGGATTTGAAATTCACGCTTTCTCTTTATAGATATTTTCTCATGTTGTTCAATTTACTCCATGAAATGAACTATTTACTCTCAAGTTGTTAAACTTCAATGATTCATTCTTCATGGAATGGAAAATCTTTATTTAACCTTGATTTCAGTTAAGGGTGTTCAAACTTCAAAAAAACCGAAAATCCAAATAGAAAAACCAAACATTTTTGAATTTAATCGAAAAGCCGAATTTTGTAATTCAGATATAAATATCTAAATTGAATTTCATTTAGTTCGGTTTCGAATTAAATATGTCAAAATCGAACTGACTGAAAAACCTGAAATTTCATTAAATTGATTTTCTATTTATATTATATATTTTTTGAGATGATATTTAGTGAATTAAGAAATTTTTTGAATAATTTTTAGTTTATTATTGTTCATTTAATTAATTTAGAATTTATATTTAGATGTTTTATTAAGAAATCATGTAAAAAGTTAACATATTATATTTTACAATATATTTATATTATTAATTTAAATAATTACCTAAACCGAATTAACCGAATCGTTTTAGTATAAAACCAAACCGAACCGAAGGAAAATAGTTTGAATATTGGATTATATATTTCTAAAACCGAAATAAAAAATCAAAAACTGAAACGAATCGACCGATAAACACTCATAAGTTCAACAAATTGATTATAAGCATTAATATTGTGTGGAACAAGAGTACAAGACAAGATTTGTTATACCCTCTCTAAGCTAACCATTTCTGAATAAATTAATGTGATCACCTCTTCATTAAACAAATCAATGAGTGAGAATGGTTTTGACAGTTGAAATTTTATTATAATTTTGAAAAGAATGAATACTTATAACCCTATGTTGGCTCTATCCTTTGTCTTGCGATTAAATGTGGAATCAAATATTAATAATGATAAAAATATATTCACTGTTAATTAATGGAATCTACATGCAAAAATTTGTAGAGACAGAATAAGAATCTTGATTTGTTCAAAGTTCAAACAAGAAAACCATGTCCCACAAAGGTTTAATGTCATTTAAGGAAAAAGAATCTTGATTTGTTCAAAGTTCAAACAAGAAAACCATGTGCCACAAAGGTTTAATGTCATTTTACTTTATTCCATATGGGCTAACCCACAATTATTTAAATTTTTGGATTTGAAATTCATGAATTTCGATTATATGTGTATTATTAACAATGAAACAATATATACAATTTTAAATCAAATTTTACTTATTTATACATCAGTGACACAAAGTAGAATGAATTTGAATATCTCGATTATCGGGTGAACTTGAAATATATCTTTATTAATATGAAACACATCAAGAGGTGAATTTGAAGTATATGGTCTTGTTTCTTTAAAATTATAAAAATACATTTGAAATTCATAAATCTAAATGCATCTTAATTGATTTCCCACGTTCTTTTATTTTTTTTTTCTTCAAACAATAAGTTTAAAGAAAATAAATAATAAAACCTTTCTTATTCGAGTTGCAAAAATTCAATGATTTCCATGATTTTCTGGATAGTTTATGTATTTAACCTTTGTTTGATAAAAGAAATTATGTATTTTCAAAACTATACATATATTAACTCATCCATTGGACACCCGATAATTAAATAGTCTAATACCTTATACAAGAACGAAACCATTAATAAAATACAAATAAATTACATGCCTACTCTCTTTAAAATTTCCATTCAAAATGTTCCCCAACCAAGCATGAGGCTTTTCTATAAGAAAATGGGCACTACATTTAAAAATTTAAACTTGATATTTATATTTCAGAGTAGGTATCTTGTGAGACGGTCTCACGGATTTTTATTTGTGTGACGAGTCAACCCTGTCATATTTTCGGTAAAAAATAATATTTTTTCATAAATGAGTCAAATAAAAGATCTGTCTTATAAATCAATTAAGAATTTTCGCGAAATGGAAAAAAAAAACAATTGTTCAAAGTAAAGAATTCCAAGTCTATCCAAAATTCTTGACAATCAATCTCTTTCACATACAGAATAATGGAGAAAGAATCTTGAAGACAAGATACGATAAGTGGAGCATTCAATAAAATAGAATTATAATGTTATATATTATTTTTATAAAACTAAGATAAGCTTGATTAATGTCAATGTACGTACATTCTCTTTGAATACGACTCGATATATTTTTATATAAGATGTTCATATTATAATTTCAAAATAAAAATATTTGGGCTCAAAATCTTATATTAAATTAGATGAGAAGAAACACAACATATATCAAAATCCAGTGTACATTGCTCTCAAGCCCAAAAATATGGTCCAAGAAACATAGGGCAAATTTAATTATATTGAAAATTTATGATTTTAAATCACTAATACACGGATGATTTATATGTATTTAAATATATTTTTGTAATTTTTAGATAACAAAAATAATAAAATCAAAATTCCTCTTGCATGTTTATAATAGTATTTCATATTAAAAATTAGATTGAATTTCAAGTTTACATAATACTGTAGTCATTTGAAATTTATTCTATTTTGTGTAGCTAATGTGTATATAATGTGTATATAAGTAAGATATGAATTTATATTATTAACATGAACAAAACTATAATCGAAACTTATCGATCAAAATGCAACGACGAGTCAAGGATATCTAAACACTTCTTCAAGTGTGGCAGCATGTAATGATGATACCGTAGATATATAATTAATTTGTTAAGTAATTGTCAAACTTAATTATTCACAACCATGATTAATTTTTTTTATTTACGTCACTTAGTTTTGTGAATTATATTTCCTAATGCAATAGCCAAAAGAATAATTGAATGAAAATGGATCATAGTCGCTGTTTTTTTAAAAAAATAAATAAATATAATTGTTATTTATTGTATGAGTAGGTTTTTCATAAGACGGCCTCACGGATCTTTATTCGTGAGACGGATCACTCATATCCATATTTACAATAAAAAAAAATTAATATATTTTACATAAAAAGTAATATTTTTTCGTGGATGACAACCCATATAGAACATTTGTTTCACAAAATGGACCCATGATACTGTTTCACGGGAGTTTTTGTGTTATTATATTACGTAGTGCGTTTGAATATTTCAAGGTTAATTGAAGTCGGTCATGGAGACTAATTAATGTCTGAAAATCCAATTACCTTTCCGCTAAATTGGATCTTTCTTTTATTTTTTTCTTTTTTTTAACTCTTTTTTAATTATTATTATAATTTTTTTAATGAAGAGAATGTAACATAACTCGATTGATTCACCAAATAAATTTTCAATTTGAATAACATATATCTGTTGGACTTACTACTAACTGGCTAGGTTCGGTATGGGGGGAAGAAATTTGCGTCTTTAGTTGAATTTCAAATATGTACAAGCATCAAACCACCAAGATCTTAGTGGAAGACTAGCCAATTAATTATATTTACCCAACCATATACTTATAATATTGCAATTTTCCACAAACATATATTTAAAAGCAGTGATTGGGTGTATTTAATTTGTTGAATGTTGTAAACAAAAATTTAGCAATTTTAAATATAATCATAAAAAAATTTGACATAATAAAATTTGTTAGATATATAATAAATGTGACATCATATATATTAAATCACTTTAATTGTATACGAGGTATTTTTGAAATTTATAAATATGATACACTGATTTAAAATACAATATAATAGTATAAATTTTGGTATTATAATGAAAAATAATGATTAAAAAAATATTTTCGATAATTATATATTAGAGAACGTGATGCATGACCGATTGTAAGAGGATAAAAAAAGTGTCTAGCAACGAGATTAACAAGAAAAACTAACTTTTTGATTTTCACACACTATTTTCTAAATTAAAATTTTTTTTTACCAACCAATCACCCTAAAATGTTCCCATGCATACTATAAATACCCTATCAAATGTTGATTTAAAATTACATAGTTTCTCTTCTCATAATTGCAAATATATATATATATATATATATATATATATATATATTANTATATTATGGCTTCGCAACGTGGAGGATATTTGATTATTGTTCTTGTTGTTGCTGTTTCCATGTTTGAGGTTGCTGTGGCTAAGAAGAACTGGAGAGATACTGAAGGGAATTGGAACCGAAATGAAGGGTGAAAGGAATATTTTATTCCAAAAGTCCATTAATATTTTGCATTTTTAGACAAATCTTATAAATTTGGTTTCCTAGATATAGAGAATCCTATTATTAGGAATTATTTATTTAAGTAAGAAACTTATCTATAAGCTATAAAGTAATTGCTTTAAATTAGAGTTTGATTCTTATTAAACTCTAGTTTTACTTGTTGATAGGTAAAAAAGATCCTTGAAGATTTAGGTAAAAGGGAGTATTTAATATAAAAGGGAGAACAATCATTGAAGAGGTAGAGACGAGGAGAGAATATTTGACTGACGGCTACAAGAGCTCTGCTGGAATAAATTCAGTATTGAAGATTTGCGTAAGGAGCTTGAGTGTCCTGTCTACCACGTGATCGTGTTGCCGATTGGTGTTACCAACACTCAAGAACAACACTGACGCAGAGTGTTGATCGAAGAGTGGTTTCGTTTTTATTGCAATACGTTTTTATTTTATGCATCTATTTCTAGTATTGGTTTATTTTGATGCATGTTAATTACTTGGAGTATTAAGGAATTTAGTTTAGTTTTATTTCACTAGTATTGATTTTGGTGTAAACGATTTACATTTTCTTAGTGATTTTTTGACATGAGGCATCACACAAGTATTAGTACTTGTGCATAATTTAACTCAAGTGTCTACTTGTTAAAGGTATCTTAGTGTGCTAAATCATTAATTTCCGCTGCCGTGTTGTGTGCCGTGTTGACAACACCGAGCACAACACTGAATTCTGATATACTAGTTTTAAATAATTATTTCCTGTATATTTATGTGCAACAAACCTTTCAAAGGGTACTGGGGATACTGGCACAAGAATTATAGTACTCAGGTTTCCAGGAAAATTGTGGTTGGGGGGTCTGAAAATTGGCATTTTGGCTACAATTATACCGAATGGGCACTCAAGAATGGACCCTTCTTCTTGAAGGACACATTAGGTATACATTTCTCAAAGTTTGTGTTTGTGTCTGTGTGTGTATAGATCATCGTTGCAGCCCGTGATGGATCGACACTCGATATAGGCCCTTCTGGCTCGTCGGATAAATTTTTTAAGTATAATTTTTTGAAAAATTCTATTGAATCAGTTGCATCTCTAATGGACAACGTACATGTATTACTCTATGAAGTACTTGTTGAAACTGATCATATGGTTTGGTTTCTGTTTGTAGTGTTCAAGTACGATGTACCAAATGATACCACATTGCCTCACAGCGTCTCTTTGTTACCGAATTTCTGGAGTTTTCAAACATGTGACCTGAGGAGGGCGAAGAAAATAGGAGATGTAGCACAGGGAGACGGGGACGGTTCGAGTTCGTGCTCAAGAGGTGGCAGCCGTACTATTTCACTTGCGGGGAACGCGATGGATTCCATTGCAATGTTGGGATGATGAAGTTTGTGGTCTGGCCTTCGATCCGTCCGAATTATTGAACCAAAGGTTGTTGAGAATAATTTATGTTGCTATATTGTTTGCTTGGATTGATTTCTTGTGTCGTTTGCCTACGTTTGAACATGTCTTACACGTACTTTATTTGATCGAATAAATTATTTGGGAATTCTGTTGTATTACTATCTGCTTGGCACTTTCAATAAGAGGTTGAAACTTATGTGTCAGATGTCTAATAAATTTATATACGTGAAATAAATCTATTGGTCGACTAGATCTATATTTGAAGTAAAAATAATAATTCTTATGACATTAAAAATAATAATTTTTATGACATAAAAAAACAATACATTGTCATTAGTCGAGTCAGGTAGAAGATCGTCTCACAAAATTGATCTGTAATATGATTTTATATGAGTTTTTGTATTAGTTAAAAGACGCTTGTTTCTTCACTTTTCACCATACAAATTACCAGTAAAACATCTATTAGTATTGATTTCAAAACACATTTTCTTAAGAGAACCTACGTAACAAGAACAACAGGTAGTTTTGCTAATAAAAATAGGTGTTATTTTTGATATTTCATTTTAGTTTATATCTTATTTTCATTTTTTATATTTAAGATACTATTGTAATCATTTAATATCGTTAATTATATCATTTTAACAAAAAAATGCATCTTATTTGTTAATATTTTTCTATATTTGAGTGAATTGGTTGTAAAATGAGATAAAATTAAAAGTCATTTTAACAAAAAAATGCATCTTATTTGTTAATATTTTCCCATTGAGAGAATTGGTTTTAAAATGAGATAAAATTAAAAGTTACTACATTTTATTGGTATAATATAATCATCATTTAATTAATATTTGTGTTTTTCTTAAATCCAACGAAACTAAACCGACATCATGAGAAACAACCATCTTGTAAACCGGAAAGCTTGCAAATTTTAGCCAAAGTAACTGAGATCCAACATGCTGGAGAAGATAGATACACAGGTCATATAAATGGAGTAAGATATCTGGTACAGACTCGAGAGCCGAGCCATAGGATAACTCCACAAAAAGAACTATTGCTGTAACACCCGTCATTAGGGGTTTACATTCCAACTCTGAAGTTTCATCAAGGATTCATACAAGTCAGCACCCTAGATGCCTGGATACTTAACCATAACGTTTTCTGGAGAAACTAATGGGTGTAATTAAGGTATAAAGTTATTCCTCTAGCTCGAGCAACATATCATATATACAATTTATCCTTTTAAGACGAAAATACAAGCCAAGTTTCACCAACTAGAGACATGATCTATCATAATTCGCAAGATCAAAAAAGAGACTTAAAATGAGAAGGTCATGCATTGTCCCTATCCTATGCAACACATAACTGTCAAATGACAATACTAAGTCGAACAATCAAATGATTAAACTCTAGAAGTGTGCCGAAAAGCGATATTACTTCTTTGAATCCAAATCTTCCAATATCAGTTTCCAACTCTAAAATCAATTTAGTTTGCCACAATCACCACAGGCAACATACACTTAAAGACAAAAGGAAAGGGGGTAATCATCAGCTGAATCATGCCTTATCTTTACCAAACACAGCTAATATACATCTTGTTTCAAGTCCTCATCTTGATGATAGTCGTTGATACAGATCATCAGCCAAAGTCTGCCTCAAGCTCTCCCCATAGTAGTAAAAGGACTTTTCATTCTCCAACACCCGAGGAGCCTGCCCGTTTTCTTCCGGCTCCTGCCACATTTCAGGTTCTGGCTCCCTAGCAATCTGGCATAAATTGTGCAACACACAGCATGCAACTATTGTTTGAGGCGCATGATTTAATCCCACATTCAAATCTTGCAAAATTTTCCACCTCCCTTTTAGCAACCCGATCGCCTCCTCCACTGCCTTTCTCCCTTTCATTAAAGCTTCATCAAACGTATTCCGTGCGGGAGTTCCTGTTCTGTTGTCACTAAATGGGGTGAGCAAAAATGGTAGCAACGGGAAACACCAGTCCCCAACAATGTACGGTCTTACATGCTGTGCCCTAACACTAATTACCTTGTCCCAAACAACATCCTCGGAAATTAACCTATTGTACAACAAACTGTCGCGAAAATGGGTGGCGTCGTCATATCCACCGGGTGCCTTCACACACACGTCCCAGAAGATTTTTTTATGGTCTGAGACAACTTGCAGCAGAACGGATGGAAACCCATGTTTGCAAAAATACATTGAACCATTAATGACATCGGGGCTGAGCTTGTGAAGCTTGATTGGAGTTGAATCGATGGCGCCACAGACGTTGGGTAGAGAGGTAAGCTCCTGAAACCCTTGAATGGTGTCCACCAAACGGCGACGTGAAACAGGGATCTTGATGAATTCAGGGTAAAGCTTTGTGGCTAAAAGGCGAGTAACCATATTGGTGATTTTGGAAATCAGGTAGGGTTCAAGGCCATAACGGGAAGCTAGGGTTTTGAGAGATAAGCCATGGGAGAGGCGGGAGAGGACCATTGCAACGGCGTAATCGGAGGGGAGGGATAGCTGAGATTGGGTTATGAAAGGTTTGAGCTTATCCACGACGGTGGTGAAGACGGGATACGAAAGGCCGTACAAAGACCGCCACTGGGCATCTCGAAGAGGGGCTTCCATAGCCCAAATGCGCTCTGTGGACAGAGCCCGGAAGGCCGCAACGGAGAATTCGGAAGGGCTTTTCGAGGACGATGGGGAAGAGGTTTTGGTACCGGCGGCGGATGTGGCTTTTTTGGGGACGTGAGAAGCGAGGTAGGAAAGGACGGAGGCGAGGGTGAAGAAGAGGAGTGGGGCAGCGGAGGTGGAGGAGAGGAGACTGGAAGGGGAGGAAGAATCGGCGGATAAGGCAGAGTCGGAGAAGAGAGGGGACGTGGATGGGTCCAGGTAGTTGTGGAGGTGGAGGAGATTTGATAGCATAAGCATGAAAGATTGATCCATTTTTGTATCTTTTAAGATCGAAGAAACAAACTAATAAATCTTAGAGAGAGACGATTGAAGGGATGAACATAGTGAATCCTGAATGCTTCACCACTGGTAATAGAAGGCGGAGATATCGTGGCGGCGCGGCGCGGCGCGTGGAAGGCAATGAAACGAGTTGATACAACGACGTTGGATCATATGGATCTGTTTAGGGATGACCAAGCCTGTAGATCAAGTTTGGATCGGATCTGTAACTGTGATATCGGATCTTGAATGAGGGATACCTGGACTCTTGCAAGCTTATGATAACAAAGATCGTTAATGAGACGTATTCACTCAAACGTTCAAGTCAGATTAGTGAGTTTATGTTAGGATAATGTATATTTAGTGTGTATGTTCTTTTCATCAGAATATATATCAATACCTTAATATTAAGAAAACTTGGTATTTATAGTACCCAATTTTTACTCATGGTAGGGGTCAGTCATGCTCTGTTTACTGACACTGTCAATTCTAGCAAACCATGCTCACTTTGATCTAGTCTCATCACTCCCACGCACGTCAAAAGATCTTCCTAGATGATCAAGTCACCGTGCCCCATACCTGTAAACTTTGGAGATGACAGATGTACCGGAGTACTCGGGTTAATTGATAACCGTGATATGGAGCATTGTCAACTGATCGTTCCGCCCCGAGCTCTTTACTTCCGGGCTTAGCTGTGAGCTCGGCTCCTTCTGAGCACCGGTTGTTTTACTCAACTTTCTTGGCTTCTTGATTACTTAAAATCCGGACTAAAGATGACCCAGACACTTTTTTGATGGCCTGGATACATCCGTGGATATCAAATACCTATTCGAATAACATGAACAAATTATATCCAACAAACATAAATATTCAATAAATGATCAATCTGAATGAAAGGGTCGATGTTGCCTATAAATGGATTATTTCACCCTGCCTGCACGGGTAATGAACGGCCCGGATCACTCCACATGAGTGATCTGGGCCCACCTCCATGTAAAAAAAAAAAAAAATTGACTCGGAAAAATCCGAGCCGTTGGATCGACCTCTATGGGCAGTGCCCGCAGGGGTAGGGTCGAGTGAACCCCTATAAATGTTTGGATGATTGAACTTCCAAAATTAAAGTATTGATGGCAATAATTTGAAAACAAAAGAAGACAATTAGTCAATTCCTAAGGTTTTTTTTCAAAAATAATATAATATTAAAAAGAATGTATTAAAATATTGCAAATTTTAAAAAGTTGTAAAAGTATTGCAATCCGTTATTGAAAATTTTGGATTCAATTTTAAAAAAAAAAGTAAAGTCAAGGATTCTGAATCCGTGACAGGCTGTCACAGATTCTTAACATACCAAGAATCCATGACTCTTCCTCCCTTATAAATTACACCGAGTTCGAGTCGATTCTCGATATGAATTCAGAATTTGAGAGAATTACGTCGAGTATCAGAATTCGAAATTCGGAAGTATAGCAGCCGAGTCTCACTCTTAATTCAGGAGAATAGCGATGAATGTTCGAACGTAACATATTTGATAATGTTATTCAAAGAGATCTTAAAAGGTAATGTTTTTATTTTGTTGATAATATTGTAATTATTTATTAAAAGATAATATTATTACGTGTAAAGTATCTCTATTTTTTCTTTCTATATTGAAAATATTTTGTTTTATTTAATATTTCTGATAATGTTTGTCATTTATTGCAGGTAATAACATCGTTCGTTGATTAATGTCGTACTACCACATTTGAAAAGGTAATTTAAGTAATTTCCTATATTTTAATTGTATTATTTATATTGTATCAATATAATTATAATTTTGTTAACTCGCGAGTAATGTCTTACGATAAATTGTAGGTAGTTTGCATATATTATGTCAGCTATATTTAATACAAAAAATTAAATATTAGTACATATGTAAATAAATTAAACATGTCTTACGATAAATTGTAGGTAGTTTGCATCTATAGGATGATAGCCAATGACGTTAGAAGGTACCACTGTTGGATAGAGAAATATATGTGAAATGCGATAATACCAACCAATGTAGTCCACTGTGATGCCGGGTGAACCAGGTATGATATAATCTCCACCAATCACAAAATTATATATGTTGTTCCACATATCAACAAAATGTTTGTGATACGTCGCCCAATCACAATTGTTCCGCCCTTTTCGTGTCAATTTATGGAAATTATCAAAGTTAGTAGCAGGTGGCAGGATACCCTGACACATTCCAAATTGTCGAAGACACCGCTCTGGTTTATGCATCTCAACTATATGAAAATTGATCAATGCACATACCGACCGACAGAGATGAATTCTATTTCCATCAAGAATTCTAGCAACCTCGGGATACTCCATATCATAAACGGTCTATAGAAAAGATAGAAAATAAAATAAAAAAAGATTATCAAGTTGATAATATAACATTCATATTAAATTTTAAAAACATTCAAAAATTTAAATAACTAATTTATTTATCTACCTGCCCTTCTACCATTCTGTCAAGTATATCTCTCATAATACGGACCGAATGATGGGCCGTGTGTGTCCAAGAGAATCCACGTCTCCACCTTCAATTTAAAAAAGTACAGAATGTAGTCATTAAAAGTACATAACAAAATAATATTACAAGTTAATTATTTCTGATTAGTACTACGCCCCGTATGGTGGGAATGGTAGACCCTGAAGCACATCTCCAGCCTGCTCTGCTGACATAGATACTTGTTGCGCTCTATCAGAGCAAAGAAGAGTGATTCTAGACCATACCCAAATCTGCAATAACATACGACAGAAATTGTCACATCATAAGAAAAATTAAGTACAACAAATATAATGACCGTTAAAGTGTAAAAATACATGCAGTATCTGAACAGGCCCACACAAATCGACCTTTAAACTCATTGATGTGTCGCACAGCTCTATGTAAAGATATGCCAACACAGCATAACCCCAGCTAAACGTATTCACCGTTTCTATGTCCTCAAGAAACTACAAATACATAAGTTTCACAGCAGCACCTTCCGAGTCCGGAAACATACAACCACCAACGATCATTAATGCCACACAACGGGAATATTGTGCCACGTCCTCTTCAGTGCTATGATCATTAATCATATTATTTAGGCAATGATCTCGCAAAGTGGTCAGATAAAAGTGTGCACCTAGAGAAGATGTAGGCGTGAAACCCAACCAAGTTGCACAGCGCTGTTGTAATGAATGCTTGTCGTACGCGGTATCTACACCAGTGATGGTATGCCATCAATATTCAACCCTCAAATAAGTGCAACATCCTGTAAGGTGATTGTTGTCTCGCCAACTGTAAGGTGAAATGTGTGTGTCTCGTGACGTCATCTCTCAACAATGGCTGTAAGCAAATGATTATCATAATTTTTAATATGACCACACTGAATGACACCATAGAAACCCATGTGTGCTAGACATAGGCGGACACGAAGGTGAATCCCAGCATTATGCAATCTCCAAAGACATTTGTCAAACTGGCGTGGAGGAATTAGTGCATCCATGTTTTTAGCGTTGATATTATTTGATATGTGTCTACCCCGCAAATACAACACATTATCCCTATTTTCAGTCATTTTGCAAACAAAAAATAAAGATATAACAAATATTATATTTTTTATCAACAAAATGTAACTACATATTTTTTATATTAAACAAAATTATTTTGATTCTCGGCTGTAAATAATAAAACGTATATGTTGATGATTAATTAGTAAATTTGATAAATGTGATTAATTTATTTTAAAAATAATTAATAATTCATAATACATAAATAAACTAATTACTTTAAATGATTAAGTTGTCTTTACTAAATAATAGTAGTATATAATATTTCTGTAATTATCTTTACTAAATAATAGTAGTATATAATATTTTTGTAGTGGGATGATATTATATGATAATAATATTACATAATATTATTTAATGAATAAAAAATAAATACTAAAAAAAACATTTGGTTTTTTTATTATTATTACATTAAATAAATATTAATAATATTAATTGTTTCAATAATAAANGAACAATAATAAATATTATGAACAAAAATAATAACGTTACTTTTTAAGATACCCTCGTATGAAATAAATGATAAAATCAACGAACAATATTATTATCTGTCAATGTTAA
>NC_133307.1:21503527-21505219 GCF_012295235.1 Primulina huaijiensis
CACCGGCGTCCTTTCCAAAGACGTCGTTGTTTCGCCGCAAAACGGGGTTACGGCCCGAATATACCTCCCTCCAACGCAAGGGCCGGACACGAAACTTCCCCTCATCATATACGTCCATGGCGGCGCTTTCTCCGTCGAGTCGGCCTTCTCTTCGCAGTACCATAACTACGTCAATTACCTTGCTGTGGAATCTGGGTCCGTCGTCGTGTCAGTTGAATACAGGCTGGCCCCGGAGCACCCGATCCCGGCGTGCTACGACGATTGCTGGGATGCTACGAAATGGGTGGACTCTCATTCCACTACTGTCGGGCAAGGGAAGGACCCTTGGATTACTGATCACGTCGACTTTAAACGAGTTTTCGTGGCGGGCGACAGCGCCGGTGCCAACATAGCGCATGAAATTGTGGTCCGTGCCGGCGCAGAATCCGAATTGGGTATCGAATTCATTGGTCTGATTCTGATTCACCCGTATTTCGGGATTGGGAATGTTGAACACCTGTGGAATTTTATCTGCCCCGAACCGACTGGCCCGAACGATTCCAGGCTGAACCCGTCTGCCCATAAGAACCTGCTGTCGAATCTGCGGTGCGAGAGGGTGCTTGTTTGTGTTGCCGGGAAGGATTTCTTGAAGGAAAGGGGTGCGAAATATCACGAGGCGTTGGAGAGCAGCGATTGGAATGGCGTGGTTGAGTTCTTCGAGACAGTGGAAGAGGGGCATGTTTTCCATTTGCTGAACCCGAACTCCGACAATGCTCCGCTGTTGATGAAACGGATGGTGGAGTTCATCAACAAGTAGCCTGAAACTTGTGTGCCGTATAATTCAATTAGTTCATGCTACTTTGTCAATTAAATTTAGTCTTATAGATTAAATTAAGTTCTTTGTTATAAATTTTATGGGACTTAAAAGCATAAATAAATATCATTAATTATGGGACTATCACTTCTTACAACATCTTCGATGCACACAGGAATCAATTGTTCTCCAAACATAAATCTTGAACCCGTAGACTCCACTATCGATTAAAATATTTTTTCACCCCAATTCTCTCACACATACTACCTTCCAACTCGTCACTCGTTGTAAGATAATATCCATATTTAACACTATACATATTTGATGGTTCATAATGTCGTACCAATTTCACATTCAATTCCCAATAGGAATTGGCTTATGCTCAACATAATTAATCGGCCATATCATAGAAGAAATTAAATCCTTATTGACGATGTCTTGGTCATTTCTCTTATTCTAGATAAACATGCACAGAATTGTGTTGTAGACCTTACAGATCAACTTGCTATATGCCAAGTTGAACAAGTGCAAATTTTGAATTGACTCAGTTGTCCACTCCTCCAGGCAGGTGAAGGTTCTGCCCAGTTCACAATCTTGACCAAGCCTCCCATTATCTCGTCTTGTTTTAAAGATATTTTCGGTATATGAAAATACACTACTGGCGGCCTACCTACAGCAGGTTTATTATTGTATCTTTATCAATTTATTACGATTAAAAATTATTTAAAATATTAATTTAAAAATATGTAGCTAGATTAATATACGCTATTAATTAAAATGAGTTGGTATTTAGTGTATTCGCTTAAAACTAAGATATAATAAGAAATTTTTTTAATATTTAAAAATTTAAATGAAAAAACAAAAAATAATAATAATAATGTCTTGATACTTAAAATGGG
>NC_133307.1:21506325-21654865 GCF_012295235.1 Primulina huaijiensis
TATATATGCATACTTATGTAAGGTGGCACTCATCCGTTGAATTTGCAATTTTTCTAATTTTCATCACATTCAATATTGATGTTTACATAATTGTAAGTGTGTGTTTGTTTTCTCATTTTGAGAACCATTTAATTTGGTAATATAAAATATATGGCCGTAAAAGAAGCCCTATTGTTTATTCAATATCCAATCCCTGAATTGTGACAGGTAGCTTGAGACAAATTTCATGCTGATAATATGACTTTGTTTAGCATAGAAGGAAAGCAGTTTGGAGGGCCAAGGATGTCTACCAACTTGTGTTGTTGAAAAGGACATTGTATTAGTTGGTACAAATGTGAAATAAAATAAAACTAGTTTCTTTAAGTTTAATACATACATATTCAAAGCATAATCTGCTACTGTTTTGGAGATTGGACCTCCAATATTGTAGTATTGATTGCAATAATTATTATTCTTAAATATGTACAACTCAATACTATATGTGTGGATAATAAGTAAAGTTTTTGTATTATTATTTTACTATATTGCTCAAAAATTATATATTGTTTGTATCACTTGCAAAGTTTATAAAATTTAAGATCAAATTTAGGATATTGAATTTGTAGAAGTCAATATATTGTTTATTCATTTAATTGGTGAATTTAATTTTTTGAACTCATTAAAAACATGATGATCATAGTAGTGTTTTTATTTTCGTAATAGAAAATTGCAACATAAGAAAATTTGAAAATAATGTTATGTAAAAGTTGAATAGATATTTAATAATATATAAAAATATATTTGAGAAATAACATTTTCTTGATACATAATTCTTAGAAAAATATTAAGGATAAAAATGATTTCCTTATCGATGTAGTCTACGGAAAGATCGATTCTTTTATAAAATTAATTATCTATGATATAAAAATTCTTAAAACAAAAGGTAAAAAAATTATGTAGGAGATTATATATTACTTAAATTGAATATTATGAGTTATATTTTGCTATCCATATTATTATTTCATTAGTTTTGAAATTGTTTTGATGAGTTAGTCACATGTATTTTAAATTGATAATTACTTGTCTTAAGTGTGCTTCACTTATATAAATAATGATTTATGCATTGATACAATCCATAATTTGATTGATTTTTAGATTATTATTATGTCTTATACCTGGTGTTTAGATATATATTTTTAAAATTTGTTTCAGTTCATTCTGTTCTACATATTATGTTAATTATAATTCATTATATAACATAAAATCAACCGCTCGAATTTTAATTTGAAAACAATTTTGAAAGTAAATTATTTAAGTTTTAAATTAATTAATTTATTTATTTAATATGACAAAAGAATAAACTTAGATAAATAAAAAATGATCCAAATTATTTTTTTATGATATCAAAATTTTAATTTTTATTATATAATTATAATTTTCGTACGTTGCGTAATAGTATGAATTAAAAGGAGACTAGAAATGGGATACATAAAGAGTCAATTCCTCGACCAATATAATATATAGGCATGCAAAGGCCTGGCAGCCTGCCTTGTTGGAATCTAGAAACCCGTAATAGAATAAACATTTCCAGTTTACTCTCGACAATGGATCCCCACTCCGACCACGTAACCCACGATTTCGCGCCCTTCTTCCGCGTCCGCAACACCGGACGTATCGAAAGATTCATCAAACACGATTTCCTGCCCCCATCGAAACATCCGGACACCGGCGTCCTTTCCAAAGACGTCGTTGTTTCGCCGCAAAACGGTGTTACGGCCCGGATATACCTCCCTCCAACGCAAGAGCCGGACACGAAACTGCCCCTCATCATATACGTCCACGGCGGCGCTTTCTCCATCGAGTCGGCCTTCTCTTCAACTTACCACAACTACGTCAATTCCCTGGCTGCGGAATCTGGATCTGTTGTCGTCTCAGTGGAATACAGGCTGGCCCCGGAGCACCCGATCCCCGCGTGCTACGACGATTGCTGGGCTGCTACGAAATGGGTGGAGTCTCATTCCACTACCGTCGGGCAAGGGGAGGACCCTTGGATAACTGA
Source organism: Primulina huaijiensis (assembly GCF_012295235.1). Lineage (NCBI taxonomy): Eukaryota > Viridiplantae > Streptophyta > Magnoliopsida > Lamiales > Gesneriaceae > Primulina > Primulina huaijiensis. Next base: position 21,508,364 of record NC_133307.1, read on the forward strand.
TCACGTCGACTTTAAACGGGTTTTCGTGGCGGGCGACAGCGCAGGTGCCAACATAGCTCACGAAATTGTTGTCCGTGCTGGCGCAGAATCCGAATTTGGTTTCAAATTCATTGGTATGCTTCTGATTCACCCGTATTTCGGGATTGGGGACGTTGAACACCTGTGGAATTTTATCTACCCCGAATCGACGGGCCCAAACGATTCCAAGCTGAACCCGTCTGCCCATAAGAACTTGCTGTCAAATCTGCGGTGCGAGAGGGTGCTTGTTTGCGTTGCCGGGAAGGATTTCTTGAAGGAAAGGGGTGTGAAGTATCACGAGGCGTTGGAGAGCAGTGATTGGAATGGCGTTGTCGAGTTTTTCGAGACAGAGGTAGAGGGGCATGTGTTCCATCTGCTGAAGCCGGACGCTGACCAGGCTACGCTGTTGATGAAACGAATGGTTGAGTTCATGAACAAGTAGCTTTAAACTTGTGTGTGCCGTAGAATTCAATTAATCCATGCTTTGTTGTTATGGTATTTATGAGGTGTTGTCGAATTCCAGATACTCTTATCTTCTGGACTTTAATTTCTATATATGTTCTGTAAGTTATTCCTTGAATCATAAAATACTTTCGGAGCAAAAACGATATATATGCTAAATATCGATATCTTAATTAGCGACCATTACTACGTACAACAATCAATCTATACACTGCGACCATTGGAAAACCAATACAAAGCATTACCATCAAAATACCCACTGCCATCGATGTCTATTTGAGCAACCACTACGAAGCATTGCCGTCATATGCCATGCACCCCAACCATTCTAGTGATGAAGATAGACTGCATGCACATCTACCATTATAGTGCACAACAACTAATTAATGTATCTATTATCAAAATACAAATGAGATAAACATGCCAGTCCATCTACATTCCCACTTCTTGTCATTTACGTGTGACTGTGTCCAGGGACGTAATCAGAAAATATTTTGATCCTGGGCTGAATGAATCGATAAACAACATTAAATAATATTTTGCGGAAGACGAACCACCGAGATCTCCCATATGAATCTCACTCCCCTCAGTATCCATTTGTTGAAGATGAAGCTTTTTGTGCAGAGAGAAGCCCCTGTGAGACGGCTATGAAATATGCTCAAAGAAACGGGCTAAAAAATGGGCTGAAAAATTTACTAAGTTGAAAATATAAGACTAAAATTTAATATAAAAAAACTCAATCCATATTATTAGTTTGACCCAAAAATATAGCCTGGGCTGGAGCCCACCCCAGCCTTTGGGGTGGCTCCGTCCCTGACTGTGTCGGATTTGTCTCTCACAAACTATCATCCCCTTGCTAGTGAAAGTCATCTGGAGCATAAGATACCATAATATTTGTATCCACGCTTCATAATCTACTGAAAAGTAATTACAAACTGTCGTTTTTATCATAAATTCCATCCTGCATCATTTAGATTTTATAACGTGTTTGGACTGATATTTTTTACTTAAAACCTTATTTCTTGGGGCTAGTGGAGTTTTCAATTGTACCTGCTTTGAATTTTGATTATGTGATTAGAAGTTCAAGATAATAAAATACAACATTATCATCTAAAATAGTTACTTTTTTAAGTAAATTAGGGAATGGTCATAATAAAGTAAAAAAAGGTTGTCGGAGACGAACCAAAAAAGATCGCCACTGAACTATATATAAATCGTCACCATTATGTACAAATTTTAAATGAGAAATAATTATGCCGTCTGAAGATTTCGAAATTTTACTAAAACAACGTTTGCTATTTTGATTTATAACTATTTTCCGTTCATAGTCTCCCCTCAAAATACAATCAAACACGGCAGGTAAACTCAGGTTAAGCGGTGTTGCATTCTCCGAGAAGCAAAATAGCGTCTTGCAGTCCTTTCCAAGCCTATTTAAGCTATTTTTTTTGTAGCGATCGGTCGATTTTTGTACGATGGAGTCTATGGTGGAGTTCTTGCTCTTGTGAAGCAGCTTGAAGGCCTAAAACTATGTCTGTTTCTTTGGAACATGCCTGTAAAAAAATCCCTGTTTCTTCTTCATCCAAGCCAAATGTCTGTGGTTCATTTTATCACTCTCTCTATCTCTTTTCTTTCCATAAAATGTTTTGCTTTTACGACAAATGAAGCTTTTGTTGAATGCAAAAAATGGGTTTTCTGATACTCAGTTTTCTATATCTGTAACAGCATAAGAAGATCTTGGGAGTTGAGAAAAATTTGGTGAAGAACAGGGTGACATGGGAGATCAAGAAAAACTTGGCCGAGAGAAGGCTGATGGATCTTGATGGTCTTCAATAAGAACGTAAGAACCTCCACAACGATCTTAAATCCGAAGATGTGAAATTTTTCAGATTTTCTCAAACCAACATCAAATTTAACGGCATGAAGTGTTTCAAAGATTTCAACATATCTTCTTCGAATGAAATATTACCATCTCTGCTGCAGCCAAAATAAGTTTCTCCACAAAAATCTCGTCCAAGGCCTAAACAGTAAGCTGGTCACCAGAATGATCTCGGAGATCGTAAGCACTGCAGATGCTATCAAATCTGCCAGGCTTACCACACCTCTCAATCATTTAGAAACTTGGGATAAAACGCTAAAAGCGTTTGAGGATTTAGGCATGGCCGTGGGAATTCTACGATCCCGAATACATCAGCTAATTACCCTTTCACAAGAATCACAGGCTATCAAATCAAAGAGAAAGGAGGGCGAGATGAAAGCCCTTGAGGCCAAACTTCTGAACGTTAAGGCAGTGGTTAAAAGCCTAAATGCAGAGATACATAATCTTGAAGTTGAACATCGAGAGCTTGGTGTTGGTTTCAGAGATCGTGGTGAAAGTTTTCTCCACGACTTGAGTTTTTGTCAGAGTTACACGCATGTTGGACACATCGGTGATTATACTCATACTAAGGTTGTAGTTAGTAGCAGGACAAAATTATAGATGTCTGAGACTCGCGTAAACGAAAACAGGAAACAATATATATTTATGGTTCCACACATTCTGATATAATAATATTACGGTACCAATCTTAAGATAAAAGACGATCTTCTGAAAACATACAAAATGCACATCACAATCCCAAATTCGAATTTGAAACACATCTTTTGTTGGATCTCGATTTTCTACGTGCCCAAACGCAGCGGAAGTTAAAATTTTTATTTTATTTTGAAAACAAAATAATTCTTTTGGACACTCGTATGGTTTTCAGGAATTAAACATGCATAGGATGTTTAAAGAATTATACCTCTGTGAATTAAATCACTGGACTCCAACTAATCCGGTATAAACGGATTAGCTCTTGTTGATTCCCTACGAACTTTCTTCGATGAAATCTTCCTATCAAGTCCACGACTGGATGGTATGTTCCTCTTCCAAATTGCACTAGAAAATTTGGAAGAGATTTTACGTTGGAGACTGAAACGAGAGGCGGCTCAACCTTGGAAAGAAAAACCAAAGAGGCCAATTTTTTTCTTTTTGAAAGTGGGAGACGTAAATCATGTGGTGGGGTGGGCTAGGGTTTTGTAATCAACATGTATTATTTATAATTAAATAATAGCCTAATGACATAATTAACATTAATGGGCTTGATTTAATTAATTGGGCTAGTCCAACTAGTTTAATTAATTTAATCAAGGCCTATTAAAACTTTAATTATTTATTATGATGGACTTGTACTCTTACAAGCCCATTAAACATACCCACCTTATTTAATTTATTAATTAATAAACTCAACTTTTGAGCTTAATAAATTAAATACATTATAAATTCAACATTTGAATTTATTATTTAAATTATAAATTCAACTCATTGAATTTTTATCACTTCCAAAATTTAATATTTAATAAACCCAACATTTGAGTTTAATAAATCAAATTCTCAAATTTTATAAATTCAACTACTTGAATTTATTCTCTCAAAATTTAATTATCATAAATTCAACTCCTTGAATTTACTATATAATATAAATTCAACTTCTTGAATTTATTCTCTCAACGGGAACAAACAATCCAGTACTTGTGTGACCCTCAATGGTTCAGGGATACAGCTAGCCGTGGGTTCACAACTCTTTGTGATTCAGGACATAATCCTTTATTCGGGCTTACCCTATTTAGCCCCATTCTTTTCATCAACACCTTGATTAAGAATGTCAGAACTCATTTCTGATTGCACCCATCGGATCATGGTAAGAGCGTCTAGTAGCATCGCCCCATGATCCCCTAGGTATCACTGATAGTGCCTGCAAGAACCAGTCGATTATGATTAACGTACAGTACGGTCCCTTCATCTCATATATCCCGATCGAATCTGCAACCATTGGTTCATCGAGGGTTGCATATTAATTCGATAACTATGTGATAACTATAACAGTGGCATCGCGTGTACTATTGGAGAACTCCTTCTTCAACGTACATCTCATACTCTGGCCAGAGATTCCATGCACTATTATTACATTAGATCACATAGGATATCCACACCCGTAGGTGAGCGGTGAATCCCCGACTACAATGCACTGGCTCCTATATGTGTCGCAACTATACCCAACCTCGCCACCTGATGACTCTCCTGGAGTCGGTAAACGAGTCAAAGCACAGCCCTAGCATATAGAGCCTCAGTGTTGTCCCGGGTCGTAAGGACTAATGGTGTACAATCATAACCACGGACTTATCCTCTCGATGAATGATAACCACTTGGAAAGTCCGAGGGAGGGTTGTTCGGTATAATCATCATATGACTACCCATCTGTATGTTTGGACATCTCTATGCCCTTACCAAGAAACGCAGTACACAACATCACAGATGCTAGTCTCGAGCTCAAGCGACCTTTATCCACGTTTTAGGCGGCTGAATCGACTAGGAACGAATTTAGATCATACAGTGTTTACAAATGAGTTTCAACATCGAATTACGATTCATTTGTATTAAAGTATAATCAAGGTCTTTATCTATGTTTGAAATCATGGGTATACAGATAAAGAAATAACAAACCATGAAATAATGAATTATATTAAAATAAAGATTGTTCTTTACAACTGAGTCAATAAAATCCCTAGTCAACAGTTGACTTGCAGGACATCTACTCTAACATCTTTAGCATTCTTTTTTTTTTGAAAGTATCCGAACATACCCGTAGACAAGAGCTTGATGATTCTCATCTTGTTATTTTGGCAAGCTACCCTTAGATGAAGGGTTCAAGTATTCTCGTAGGAATGTTTAAGAAAATAGACTTGATCAACTATTTTTTTTTAAAAAAAATAACCACCCTAAATGAATTTGAAATACATGGTAAAATGTAATTTTTTTAAAATAATTGTTGACTAAAATTAAATAACAAAATACCGCACTCACGTGTGACACTTCATTAAGTTGAACTTTTTTTTTTATTTTTTGAATAAAGGATAAACATTATTATTAAGATAAATATAGAGTGATTACATTGGAAATAAAACTTGTGGAAGATACATCCGAACTACATATCAGACATGGACAACAACCTTAGTTAGAGCTGCTTAATTAGCTGATCTACACACAAATATAGGTATTGTACATCCCTGAGATAGTATGTGACGATGCTATGATTTTGTTTTACACAAAAACTCCTGTGAGACGGTCTCACTGGTCAATTTTGTGAAACATATATTCTATATGAGTCATCCACGAAAAGTATTATTTTTTATATCAAATATATTAATTTTTATTGTAAATATGGAATAGAGTGATCCGTGTCTCACGGATCCATATTATGAAAGACCTACTCTTTGTTTTATTGAGCATCCCAAAAGTCTTCACAACCCATAAATTTCAAGGGATATTCTAATTGCGACAAAATAAATAATTCCAAGGATTAAAATTTCAAAGAATCACTTTATAAAAACCTGAATTTATTCACATCGGCTCCTGTTTGAAACCACACTCGGCGTAACTATTCGAGTATCTCTATTCCTCGTTGAGATATGGGTACAGATGCATGACTTGCGGCCATTAGTTTTCATGTCGGAAAGAGTGGGAGTTTAAATTGGTTCTTTCATAGAAACAGATCCAAACAACTTCGGCGGACAGTGGAAGACCTATATGTGCTCAAGGGTCGCCATTGATGCGTGCGTTCCTCTTAAGAGAAGAATGAAAATGAAAAAAACTGGTGGGGATTGGTTCTGGGTGAACAATGAGTACACTTAGCTGGAACTATTGTGGTTTGGGCAACCCACGAATAGTTATTGTAATGTACTTAGTCCATTCGCAAAAGCCAACCTTTATTTTTCTTTCAGAAACTTTGACAAAAAAAAAAAGAAATAATGGAGGAAGCAAAACGAAAACTCTATTTCGAAGGGGCTATCGTTAGAGATTGTGTTGGACATGGAGGAGGGGTTGCGCTCCTATGGAAAAAGAATATTTCTACACTTAAGTTGCCCTCAGGACAGGAGCTTACTTGGGATAATTGGTTGGGCGACCATATATTTCAATATTATCAGGATCCATTTTCCTCTCTGAGTTGTGAACTGGATCGTATTGTAACTTGTAAGGCACTTCGAGGGGTTGCATCACAGAAGAGCAAAATTGTGACAGGATTAAGCATTTCATATGCTTCTCGTCAGATATAATCGATGTTATGCAAATGTATTCAGAATTATTTTCATTTAATGTTTTAATATGGTATCCATTTCATCGGATGTCTTTAAAGCTAAGCAAATTTCTACTGTATTTTTGCTAGCATATAGAGTATTTTCAATATATAAGTTTGTATCATTTGGTAAAATGATTTTTACCTTTCCATAACTTTCAATAATTTTTTATGCACCCGATATTGTTGTAACATAATTTTCAGCTAATGTTAACTCCAAAAAAATCCTTTTATTTTGAAGAATGATATGTGTTGTACCGTTATCCGCTAAGTATTCATAATGACATACAATCATTAATCTAAAATAAAATATAACGCAATAAGCTAAATATAATAAATAATATGTATGAATTTCAAAGGAAATATTTATTGAATAATAATAATAAAATTTATTGAATAACAAAATAAACTTCCACGACAAATCCTAAACATAAATTGAACATCAAAATAAAAACGAGACAGCGATAACCTAAAAACAATAGAAATTCAAAGTAGAAGCAAGACCAATAAAAATAATAATTGATTGTTTTTTAACACACCACTACCAATCAAATTATCTATATTTTCATCTGGACGAGCGAAAAAATCAGAGACGTTCAAGTGAGTTATATCAATTGGATCGTCATTGTCCACAAAATTTATCTCCATTTTTTCATTTTCCTTGATTGATTTTTGGTACATATCCACAAGGTGTTTTGCCGTACGAGAAGTACGAGACCAATGCCCTTCCATTTCACATCTTTGACATTTTTCTTCACACACTTTGGAACTTTTCTTCTTTGATTCTTCATTATTGGAATTCCAATGCTCGTGGCTTGTTTTATATTTCTTTCCATTTTTGCTGATAGTATCTTCTTTGGCCATGCCCTCGCCCACGCCCACGTCGATTTTCATTGTTATGATTTTGAATGGAATTAACATTTGTTTCAGGAAATGAAATTCCATGTTCTTCAAGAAACGTAGTTCCATTTGCTTCAGGAAATGGTATGGATCCAATTGGGCACATTTGGTGATTTTTCATGAGCAACTCATTGTTTTGTTCAGCAACTAGTAAGCACGAGATGAGTTCAGAGCACCTTCGAAATCAATGTTCACGATATTGCGGCTGCAGGAACACGTTTGATGCATGAAAAGTGGAGAATGTCTTTTATAACATGTCTTGATCGGTAACTTTCTCTCCACGAAGTATCAGTGCGAAACTAGTCTTAAATAATGCAGAGTAATAATCACTTAATATTTAAAATCTTGTAACCTTAGGTGCATCCATTCATATCGGGCTCTTGGGGGACTACAGTTCTCTTATGGTCAAATCTTTCTTTTAGATTTTTCCAAAGCTCGCTGGCTCTTTCACAGTGAGATATTCGATTTTCAACTCATCATTGAGGTGATGACGAAGAAAAATAAGTGCCTATGCATGGTCCAGTTGAGACATTTCATTTCCTTCTTTGATTGTATCTCCTAAATTCATAGCGACAATGTGGACCTCGGCATCCAAAATCCATGATAAATAATTTTTTCCAGTCAAGTGCTTCAAATTCAAGTTTGGTGATGTTCGCCGTTGCAACTTTAAAAAAAATTATATAATTAAAATTATGACATGTTATTCTATTTGTTAAACTAACATCAATGAATATAAATAATAAATTATTTTATCTAGCCATTATCTAGTCTTCATTTGATCATAGAAAATATAAACAAACACGATATCATGTAGTCTCGAATTTTGTGTACATGGAAATGTGCTCAATTAATAATTTATGTATCTATGTTAAATTTTGAATTCCGATAAATAAATTATCTTGTTCGTCAAGTAATTTACGAACATTAGAATCAATCAATTTCAAAGCGAAGAAAAGACATATAAAAAAAATAGTAAAAATTGTTTTGTCCAATTAATATCAAATATAGTATTGTGATTGATTCAAAATTTGTCATAAATCTATCAAATACTCGTATTCACACAATATTTTAATGACTAGTTAAATCATCAAAATTTAAATAATATAAATCATAAACAAGCAAGCTAAGATATGATAACAATCTTGAATCAAAACAACAATATGTTTATAATTTATATTGAATCAATATTGTTGAAACATATAACATTTACCTAAATTTTGTAGGAATATGGTAACATTATATTTTATATCAATATTATACATATGTATTGATAGATCTTTATGATCTTAGATCAAGATTCTTCGAAAATATTGATAAATCTTATATATTTATATGTTATTCATAGATCTATCAATATTATCAACATAAAGTTGTGTTGTGCTACTTCAGGAGCATCAACATAAAATTAAAAGTTGTGCTTCTTCAGGAACATCAATATAAACCTATAATATGTGCTACTTCGGGAACATCAATATTAAATCTAAATATTGTGCTTTTTCGAGAGCATACATACAAGACTAAAAATAAAATATTTATGAATTTTACCTTGAAGAGCACTCGCGTTGATAACGTGTTGTGAATAGTAGAGAATATAGAGAAGAAAAATGATTTGAAATGCTTTATTTATCATTTGAGACCTCTATTCATATAGCACATTTACAGAATTTGAATAGTTGATAATATGACAAAATATAAATCTTATCTCAATAATCATCTATAATATTTTATCTATAACAAAATTAAAATATGACTAAAGATTTTAGACTAGTTTACAACTACTCATGTTATCAGATTCAGACGGAGCCAGTTGAATTTAAGGAAAATTTTCACTTTACAGCAACGATAATTTTCCGCTGTCTTGGCCACGGCCCTGTCTGCTATCTGGCCTGGTTTCGTGTACCTTTCTCCTTAATATCGACATATGTAATAATACATACATAAAATTTTCGTAATTTACGAGTTTAAGGTCGGTGAATTTAGCAGTTAAAGTTAAAAAAGGTCAAAACGCCATGAGAAGCAGGAAAGTGAAAGAAAAATTACTTGAGAAGGGGACTCAAATCGGCGAATCTTTTGGTATTTGTTCAGGAAAAGCAAAACCCTTCTGTTCTGAATCCGAGGTGTTTTAATGGTTTTTTTTCCTTGGATTTAGATTTGTGCAGGGGTAGATTAGCTGTTTTTCTTGTTTAAATTTGTGGGTTTTTGTTTTCTGGCAGAAAAGGAAGAAGATGAAGAAGAAAATGCCGATGGAAAGCAAGAAATCGAAGAACTCTAACAGCCTCAAATCTAAGAACAAAAAAGTGAGTTTTTTTATTTTGTTCCTTCAGTTTATGGATTCATGCCCACCTTTGGATGAGGACTACTTTAGGTGGTCTGCCTTGTTACAGCTTATTTAATGGAATTTATTCATCCATGACAAATTGGGGCAATTTTTTCATGTGTTCCTTTAATATTTTATCTAGCGCTGTGATTGGATTGAAGTATTTAATTACTTGAAAGTTGAAACTATCAATAATGGTGGATTTGAAATCCTTAGATCCATAGTTGATAGATTTGAATTATATGTCTTTGAAGATTACGGCAAAAATTTGTAGCTGAGTCGGAAGCAGGAGATTTCAAATCTATTATGGAGATCCACAGAACTTGTTTGGAAGAATTTCCAATCGAATTTCAAATCCATGGATTTGAGGGTTTGAACTCCGTTTGCTGTCATTCTTAGTTGTTTTGCGTTAACAATAGTGGATTCTAAATTCTATTTGATGGAGTAACATATAATCCACTCCTCAAATTTACTTCTCAATAAGTTACGGAAGTTAAGTATCATAATTCACTTAAAGAGACGGTCTTTCGTGAGACGGTCTCACGAATCTTTATCTGTGAGACGAGTCAACCCTACCAATATTCACAATAAAAAGTAATACTCTTAGCATAAAAAATAATATTTTTTCATAGATGACCCAAATAAGAGATATGTTTCACAAAATACGATCCGTGAAGCTGTCTCACACAAGTTTTTGCCCTCGCTTAAACAAAAGGTACTCAACTTGTTTGCGTAATTTTTAATTTTATGGATTTGAAAATGCTTAGCTATAATTTTAGTTATTCACCGTATCATTGGATTTTAAATTCTTACTTAATAGAGGAATATAACATCCATTTATCTGAATTCACCATTTTGAGTCAATTTTTTTCATTCCAAAGCCGCCTAATGGTACATATGGATTGAGACATTTGAAATCATGGTTTTGATTTGAAATCCCTTACAGTTGTTTGGCTGGATTTAATGAAGAAGATTTCAAAATAATCTCCTTTTAATTTTATAGTATTCACAAAGGATTCAAATATAGTCAATATTGGTGTCTATTCTTCAAATTGTTTCTCAAATCAAATCCTATCTTTCAAATTAAATTCTTCTATCCAGATGCAATTTAAAGTTGCTTTTGGATTGATGGATTTGAAAGTAAGGATTTCAAATTCATAATAACAAGTTCATTGGTTTGTTTGGGTACATTCACTTGATAGTGGATTTCAAATTGCAGCTACTTATTTTTTGAAGTCATTGCGGTGGATTTGATATATATATCTCAATGTGGAGTCTTTTCAAATCATTCTTTCAAATATTCCCTCAAGTCATAATCCCCCAATCCAAATGCAACCTAAGTGAATTTGTATGAATAATATCAAATCCAATTGATTCGGGTCTGAACTCTGTATGTGCTTGAATTTCAACCGAATGTGTGATGTTCTAAATGCTTGAGTATTTTAGAAAGTATAAAGCGGTGATATCATCAATTTTATTACTACTTGTTCATAATAATGTTGAAATTGAATCTTTCAACTTCTTTCTGCATTTGGTACCTAATTATTCCCAACCGTGCATTGATTAGTGTTTGAACGTTTGATGCCTGTTTCTTGTCCACTTGAATTTATAATTCAGCAGTCAATGTGATGGATATGAGTTCTTTGAAACGTCCCACTCGGAGTTGAAAGTAAATTTATTGAACTGATGTATTTTAGTTTTGAACAGGTTTTGTCGAATGATTCCAAGAAAACAAGAAGGTACCGTAAATATATTTGAATGGATTACAAGGTCCTGATCAACTTGCCATTTGAGAGCAAAAACGTTTCCAATTTATTCATATTTTTTTAACAATGTCTAATAGCATTGCACGGAAGAGGACCAGGTATAGTGACATCTATGATGATGTTGAAGCTAAATTTTCCGTCATGGAAAGAGCAGAGAGAGTGCTGACGCATTTAGAAAATGGACTCCCCTACTTTGTGAAGTGTATGCTTCCATCAAATGTTGCTCATGGATTTTGGCTGGTAAGCTTGAAAATTGATGTTCCGAGTGTTGATAATCTTGATGAAGCTCTTTTTGCTAATGCTGTGTTGATAATCTTGATGAAGCTCTTTTTGCTAATGCTGATGATCTTGATGAAGCTCTTTTTGCTAATGCTTTTCATCGCAGCATCTTCCTAAAAAGTTCTGCACCCTCTATTTTCCCAATCGTGATAGCACTATATGTTTGGTGGATGAATGGGGAAATGAGTATAAAACATCTTATCTTTTGGAGAGGCATGGTTTGAGTGCTGGATGGAGAGGGTTTTCCATATCCCACAGATTACTAAAAGGAGATATATTGATTTTCCATTTGATAGAACCTTGCAAATTAAAGGTAATCTTTATCTCATTTGGATGAAGATGGGCGTGTCTTCAGAAATTTTCTGTTGTCCATCTAAAATTTAATAATTGAGAATAGGATGACGGTGTTAAAAGTCAAAGAATATATTCTGCAGTCGGATTTGACATTATTAATTAAGACGATGATATTTTTTCACATGATCTCACATATAATTAGTGATGATAAGAGTTTTAACCATTTTGATATCGTGTTTTGGATGTAGGCCTTAACATCCTAACCATGGAACTTATGTTCTATGTTGCATTATCCTTTTACTATGCATCTCTACTTCTTTAAATTTGAAAGGATTTTAGGGAGTGTTTGCTTAAATCCGAGAGTCGGTTTCATACCGATTCTAATTCTGCAAAAATGATTCTTGTATTTTGGTAAATAAATGAGAATTTTTCTGGACACTTTACCCCAATTTTTTTGTCTTATTCAAAATTACTCTTAACAATTCACCATCAAACAATACCTCAATAAAGATATATTTAGTATTTTAGCTAGTAGTAAAATCACTTATTTACCATAAGGTTGCATTTGGATGAATTGATGAATTTGAATTTAGGGATTTCAGATACATTATAACAAATTCATTAGTTTGTTTGAGCAAATCTTCTTGACAAAGGATTTCAATTCCCAAATAGTTATTTTTTGTGTTATTGTGGTGAATTTCAAATTTCTCCCAAACATGCAGTAATTTCAAATCCTCCCCTCAAATTTTTCATCAAATTCAAATTTTTCAATCCAAGCACAACCTAAAGAAATTCATTTTTTTGCTTTTATTTTCAAACACTGCCCAATTATGATTTTTCTAACTTCTTCACAATCTATAAATTTATTCCCTTTGTTCTTTGACATTAACATGTATTATTTTATTTTATTTATTTTTATAGGCATATGATATTGGTTAGATTCGAAAATTGGCTTGCCATACTAATGAAGCATTGGGTCTCTAGGTACACATAGTGAGAGTTAATCGTTCAGAAGTCGTGAGTGCGGCACTTTGTCTCATGAATTTGGATGCGTCCCGTAGAGGAACCGATGATTCTGGTTGGTTTTTCTCGACTGTTTGCATCATTTTTCTTGTCCTCTTGATTATATGTTTTTCTAACAAAGTCCATAGAAAATATTGGGTTGGTTCACCATGTGTTTGACTGTGAATTAAAATAAATAGATAATTAATCAATTATAATCTTTATCGAAGTTAATCGTGAAGACGTCAAGTACTGTGGCCTCTTTACTTTAATTCTTTGACTTTTTGTTTGGGTGGAAGGATTTAGTTTAGAGGGATGAATCTGAAGAGTGTAATTGAAATGACACTTGTTCTGTGTAGATTTCAAATCCATCACAATCACCGCTGCATTTCGTTAGTCAAGCGTGGGGTGAATTTAAATTTCATCAAACATAAATTAATTTTTTGAATCCATAGTTTAAATTCCTCCATCCAAGCATAACCTAAAGGTAATAGCTTGCAACAAGTAAAAATTTGATAGTTTTTATTTTTTACAATATTTCATTAAAATCTCTGCGTTAGACATTGTCCAGTTTGGTGATTTATCTCTTATTTTTATTTTTTAATATTGTGGCACTTTGTGTTTGAAAGAGGAACTTGTGAAGAAAAACAATAAGAAGCGTAAGAAAACAGAGTATGTGGAGCCATTTCTGCTCGATATTTCTGCGCCAACTGAGAATTGTGAAGTAAAAAACAAACCCTGCTCTAATTTTGAAAGCAACAGCGATGATTTTAGCACCAAAATTATTCAAGGTATGAAAACTTTTCGTCGTTTCAGATTCTCGAATTGATTCTCTTTTACACTTTTGAAAAGAATGAAGTTTTTGCATCTTTCAGATTCTTGTCTTTCTATCATTTGAATTTTTTTGATAACTTGATGAAAACCTATTAAAAATATTTTCATATCCAAAAAATTGTAGGGATTGAAATGTTTTCAAAAAGCCCATTTTGGAATTTTTCATGAATATGTTGATGCAGTTTCGAGGGAAAAAAATGCCAAACTTCGACCACTCGAGTTTTTTTGGGTATTAACCATTAGAGAATGGGTTTCTGAGAAAAAAAATTGTAATTGACGTATGAAAGTATTCTTGTTAGGTTTTTTTAATGATTTTTTCTTCAAACCTTAACCTAAATGAGAAAGGACGGTACTTTTAGGTTCTTCTATTACCAGTCAGCTGAAGGCCAACGATCTATGCTATTCGGAGACATTAATGTTGCACGATCAACCTCGAGAGATAGTCACTTGTATATAGGCACCGGAAGAGAGTATTGCTTTTGTGAATCCCGCATTGTATTCCTATTACCTTCTGAAGGCATTAAATTCAGTAGAAAAAGCAAAAGGTCGTGGCATCGGTTTCTCAGGCTAGTTTGTGACTTAAGAAACTTCTTTGATCAATTTTGTCTCGAGCCATCAAGGCTTTTATACTTGAATTCTTAACAAGAAGGCCTGAATACATGCCGAGACCGAGTCTCACAGGTAATACCGAGTGTTGTGTATTTGTAGCATCATGTCTTAGTGTATATGTACACCATTTGCATAGTCCTTTAATGTTGTGTGTTGAATCCTGCATTACAGAGTACTTGATATATACACATAGGTGTGAATTTTTGAGAAATTTTTTGGGTGATGGTAAATGTATGAATCCAAATTCATCTCCTTGGAGAATCTTGGCTTTCTGTATGTTGATTTTGAACAATTCTTTTGCGACTATCCTTTCTTCTGGTCTGGAACCTACTTGCCGTGATTATCGCTGATCACAAAACTCTTCATTCACTTGGTTTGAAAATAGAAACATCTGATTATGAAATTTTAAAAGCTTGTCATATTGAATAATGTATAATGTATGTGTATGCCACTAGAGTATAGAAGTATATAGATTATAGATGATGTCAGATCGAGTTTTTGTTCAAATCTTTTAAACAGTACAATAATACATGCATCCCGTTTCGATTGTTTTCTCGGTAGGGGTAATTATTGCATCCCAATAATATCTCAATTAATTGCACTGTTTTATGAGAATCGAACTCGTGATCTTGACTCTTATATCAATTGTAAAATTGCGCGTCTATCATTTTATTTAAAATTATAGTTGACGATAACGATGTCACTCAAATTTTTTAGGTTGAAAATGAATTTTAAATGTATTTGAAAGTATTTTTGTAGAAACAAAAACATGAAAGTCTAATCCCATTTGGCAAAAACTTGTGTGAGACGGTCTCACGGGTTGTATTTTGTGAGACAGATCTCTTATTTGGGTCATCCATAAAAAAATATGACTTTTTATGCTAAGAGTATTATTTTTTATTATGAATATCGATAGGATTGACTCGTCTCACAGATAAAGATTCGTGAGATCGTCTAATAAGATATCTATTCAATCCATTTTTGTATTTTTATACGGAGTTTCATGTTAATTATGATGGAATTCAAATTCATCCAATGGTGATGTCATTTACAATTCATTTTATTTTATATAATTAATGTGTAAATAAGTTAGATACGAATTTAAGATCGTGATCTATTATTTCATTGTTTATAACAAAATAATAATCAAATTCATAAATTTTAAATTCATCGCACCTTAAATTATTTGAAATACGGTATAGATATAGATGATATGATAAACATTTATATACAAACACTAATACACAAATGATATTTGAAATACGGCACAGATAATTCATATTCCTCAACATGTACGAGTCATCATGTTATTTGCGCAATTTGGAAAAAAAAAAATCTTCTTCATCTGAAAAGAGATAATTATATTTTTCCCATTTTATTATTCATTCGTATATTTACTTTATTTTGAGTAGGTCTCTTGTGAGACAGTCTCACGAATCTTTATCTGTGAGACGAATCAACCCTACCGATATTCACAATAAAAAATAATACTGTTAACATAAAAATGAAGATTTTTTTATGGATGACCCAAATAAAAGATCTGTCTTACAAAATATGACTTGTGAAAATATGACTTGTGAAACCGTCTCACTCAAGTTTTTGTCTTATATTTTACAAATATATCATTCTTACAAGTATTTATTTTATTGAGGTGTCCAATGCAATTTCAAAATAGAAGGGTTTTGGCAAATTTGGATTTTGGGGGCTGAAAGTAATTTACTCCAGTGTTGAGCAAAATACATTTCCTAACCGCAAAACCCTACTGACAACGACAAATACGAGCAATTGCCTCTGCGCCGGCGGTGGAGTTCAACCATGGAAGAGGTTTGTGAAGGAAAAGAGTACTCGTTCCCCGCACAGGAGGAGAAAATCCTTTCACTGTGGGATGAAATAAAGGCGTTCGAAACTCAGCTCGAGCGTACAAAGGATTTCCCCGAATACATCTTCTACGACGGGCCGCCTTTCGCCACTGGTCTTCCGCACTACGGTCATATCTTAGCTGGCACGATCAAAGACATCGTGACACGTTATCAGTCGATGACTGGTCATCACGTGACCCGGCGATTCGGGTGGGATTGCCATGGTTTACCTGTGGAACATGAGATCGATCAGAAATTAGGGATTAAGAGTAGAGAGGATGTGATTCGGATGGGTATTGGGAATTACAATGAGGAGTGTAGGGGAATTGTGCAGAGGTATGTCAGTGAGTGGGAGAAGACGGTGGTTAGAATGGGGCGGTGGATTGATTTTAGGAATGATTACAAGACAATGGATTTGAATTTCATGGAAACTGTGTGGTGGACGTTTGCGCAGTTGTATCAGAAAGGTCTTGTTTATAGAGGTTTTAAGGTTAGACCTTTCCTTTTTGAAGTGCCTCTTCTTAATTTGCTTCGTAACTTATGAAGTTTACCTTTTTTTGGATTTTAAAAACTTCAACTAGTGCGCTTGTTTTACAGCTCTTCCATGCTGTGCATTGCTCATGTTGTATTTTACTGCTTATTTCTGAAAATTTGATAGCTGCCAATAGTGGTTGCTCTCTGAAACTGCCTACGTTTTGGCGGCATTTGATGTTCTGGTACCAAAAGATAATGAGATAAAAGTGGGGTTCGTGGAGTCTACTTTAAGATTATTAAGTACGATGGATTGCAGAAATGCAGAGTGTTAATAGCACGTACACCTTTTCACGCAATCTTTTTTTTAATTATCTGTGAAACTATATGTCTGTCCTCTCGTTCAGAAATCTTATATTCCAACTAAGATACTAGTTTTTTTGTTCGATTTTATTGCTTACTAATCTAAATACATAAGTATTTTATATGGATTAAGCGGACACGGCCTGTGTTGTTTGAAAATACTGAAGCAGAAGTACAAGAAAGTGCAAGTCAAAACAAAACAAGAGAGCAATCAAGTGGATGTTTAAACTAAAAGAAAGATGAGCTAATAAGACGGGATTAATATTTTTAAGAAACTGGGAATAATTCCCTGAATTCCAGCAAGCCAACTATGCAATACTTTGAGATTTATTTCCATTCTTTATTTATGGTAATTTTTAATAAATTTTGTTTCCTACAAAAACTATATGATCTTGTCAATGTACTATCAAGGTTTAACTGTGTATTTTTCTATTTTGTTATTCACGGCTTGTGAGATCATCTTTCTTTTTCCTGTTATGATACTTTCTCAGGGAGTTTCTTGTGTAGTTTGTTAATTTAATGTTGCAATAATGTTTGGATGTTATTTTCTTTGCAAGTCATAAGATCGCACTGGTTACAAATTTGATGTTTTGCCCGTTACTTTTGCAGGTGATGCCATACAGTACAGGTTGCAAAACTCCGTTGTCTAATTTTGAAGCCAATTCCAACTACAAGGAAGTCCCAGATCCTGAAATAATGGTAGCCTTTCCCATTATTGATGATTCAGATGGAGCATGTTTTGTGGCATGGACCACAACTCCTTGGACTTTACCTAGCAACCTTGCACTTTGTGTCAATGCCAATCTTGTGTATGTGAAGGTTCGCAATAAGTTCAATGGAAAAGTTTATGTGGTTGCTGAATCTCGTTTGGCAGAGCTTCCTATTGAAAAGGCAAAAAAAAGATTACCTGATGGAGTTGTTGGTGTTTCTGAAAATTCAAACCTAAAGAGCAAATCTTCTGGTGCAAAAACAAAGAATGTTGATTCTTATGAAATGTTGGACAAGTGTACTGGAGCTTCGCTTGTTGGAAAGAAATATATCCCATTGTTTGATTATTTCAAGGATTTCTCTCATGTGGCATTCAGAGTTGTTGCAGACGACTATGTAACTAGTGATAGCGGTACTGGAATTGTCCACTGTGCTCCTGCATTTGGAGAAGATGATTACCGTGTTTGTATGGAGAATTCCATAATTAGCAAGGGGGAGAACCTAGTTGTTGCGGTGGATGATGATGGCTGTTTCACTGAGAGAATCACCGACTTCAGCAGGTGTTACGTAAAAGACGCAGATAAAGATATTATTCAAGCAGTGAAGTCAAAAGACAGGCTTGTCAAAACTGGAAGCTTTACTCATAGTTATCCTTTTTGTTGGAGATCAGATACTCCTCTAATCTATAGAGCCGTGCCCAGCTGGTTTGTTGCTGTGGAGAAGATAAAGGATCAATTGCTTGAGAACAACAAACAGACATACTGGGTCCCTGACTTTGTGAAGGAAAAACGCTTTCATAATTGGCTAGAAAATGCTAGAGATTGGGCTGTAAGTCGAAGTAGGTTTTGGGGTACTCCACTCCCTATATGGATTAGTGAAGATAGGGAGGAGATTGTGGTGATGGATTCCATTGAAAAACTGGAAAAACTTTCTGGTGCTAAGGTGACAGACTTGCATCGTCATAAAATTGACCATATCACAATCCCTTCAAGTCGAGGACCTGAATTTGGTGTCCTTCGACGAGTTGAGGACGTGTTTGATTGCTGGTTTGAGAGCGGGTCCATGCCTTATGCTTATATACATTATCCATTTGAAAATGTTGAATTGTTTGAGAACAATTTCCCAGGGCATTTCGTGGCTGAGGGTCTAGATCAAACTCGTGGATGGTTCTATACTCTCATGGTTCTGTCGACTGCACTTTTTGGAAAACCAGCTTTCAGAAATCTCATTTGTAATGGGCTTGTACTGGCTGAGGATGGGAAGAAGATGAGCAAGAGATTGAAGAATTATCCTCCACCATCAGAAGTCATAAATGATTATGGAGCTGATGCATTAAGACTGTACATTATTATCTCCCCTGTTGTTCGTGCTGAACCTTTGCGTTTTAAAAAGGATGGAGTTCATGGGGTGGTAAAAGATGTTTTCTTGCCATGGTATAATGCCTATAGGTTCCTTCTACAAAATGCTAAAAGACTTGAAGTTGAAGGACTTGCACCATTTGCACCCATTGACCAACAAATTCTTCAGCAGTCATCCAATGTACTCGACCAATGGATTAACTCAGCGACACATAGTTTGGTTCACTTTGTGAGGCAAGAAATGGATGCTTATAGACTTTACACTGTTGTTCCTTATCTACTTAAGTTTTTGGACAACTTGACAAATATTTATGTGCGATTTAATCGAAAAAGACTGAAAGGTCGCACAGGAGAACAGGATTGCAGAACTGCTCTTTCTACTCTTTATCATGTACTTCTAACTGCATGTAAATCAATGGCTCCATTCACACCATTTTTTACTGAAGTTCTGTATCAGAACTTGAGGAAAGTTACCAGTGGATCAGAAGATAGCATTCATTATTGCAAATTTCCAGAAGTGGAAGGCAAAAGAGGGGATCGTATTGAAGAAAGTGTCAATCGGATGATGACAATAATAGATCTCGCACGGAACATTCGTGAGCGTCACAACAAACCTCTTAAAACACCACTGAGGGCGATGGTGATTGTGCATCCTGATGCAGAGTTTCTTGATGATATTACCGGCAAACTAAGAGAATATGTACTAGAAGAACTTAATGTGAAGTCTTTAGACCCATGCAACGACACTCTGAAGTATGCTTCCTTGTGTGCAGAACCTGATTTTAGTGTGTTGGGAAAAAGGCTAGGAAAATCGATGGGAATTGTCGCGAAAGAGGTGAAGGCGATGTCAACTGAAGATATCTTGGCTTTCGAGAAAGCAGGAGAGGTTACTATTGCCACACATGTCTTGAAGCTTAGTGATATCAAGATAACTAGGAAGTTCAAGTATCCTGATAATGTGAAAGAAGAGGAAATGGACGCAGCTGGTGATGGTGATGTTTTGGTTGTATTGGACTTGCGTGGGGATGATTCGTTGTTCGAGGCTGGAGTTGCTCGAGAAGTTGTAAATCGCATTCAAAAGCTGCGAAAGAAAGTTGCCCTTGAACCTACTGACATGGTAGAGGTCTTCTTTAAGTCACTGGACAATGATAAAACTGTTTTTCATGACATAATTAATTCCCAGGAACAATACATTAGGGAGGTGCTTGGGTCTCTATTGTTACCATCTGATCTGATTCCACCTCGTGCAGTGATTCTTACCGAAGAGAGTTTTCATGGGATTTCAAATCTCTCCTTTACTATTATCTTGACTAGACCTGCTCTAGTGTTCAACACCGATGCCATTGCTGCGTTATATGCTGGCAATACCAAGTTTGCGCATGGATTGCAAGCATATTTGCTGATGCGCGATTACAATAATTTAAGAGGAGAGTTTCAACTCGGAAAGGGTAAGATTAATGTCAACTGCATTGAAGATCAACCTCCGGTCGATGTAGTGCTTGGAGATCATGTGTTTTTGAGCTTCGGTGATTATCACTCGAGCACTATAGAGCTCGGTGATTCTTCTGGGTAATAATAATCTCAGTGTCTTTTATTCTTTTTGGTCGCTTCTTAGTGCCCAGAAGGCCAACCTGGGAAGATTTGCATTATTTATGAGACTATCTTTTGCACTGATGTGACACTATATATATGGATTAAAGATCCATGTTTTACTCTTTTACAGTTTGTATCTCTCAAATTTATTTGGTTCAAATAGATAAATTTTATTGAATATTCGTTCGAGCGAAACTAGCGACCTTCCATAGCTCCGACATCGTCGCACATATCAATTAATGTATGGCTCTTCAATCATAAAATTCTGGATCCATCTTTACATTTGAATATGAAATTTATTTCATTGTTATTATTGTTCGTGTTCTCCTCTAATTTTAAAATCACAAAAAATTTGTGAAACGATCTAATGAATCAAATGAATCTTCTAGTTAGGTTATTCATAAATTGTTTTTTACATTTTTATGGTAAATTAGATTCGTAAAATCATAAACAATGTTCTTAGACGTGACAAACATTTTTAAAGCCGATGTCTTCAGATATTTTTTCGTTGATTAGATCGAGTCGAAATTGACATTGACATAGTATCCACTGTTGAATTAGAAGTTTACATAGGATCAAAAAGTGTAAATCGGAATTTTCTGGAAAAAAAAGGTTCAAGTCATGCAGAGAAAGAGCCAAGTAGTATTTCTCAGAAAATTGATGTGCATCATTAAGATAATTTTTTTAAAAAAAATATACAATTATTAAAGAAAAACTCATAAAAGAGGAATTTTAACAAATAATATTATTTCTACCAAATAAATTATAAAAATAAATCATGTTAGATGTATTTAAAAAAATATGTTGAAATGAAAAAAATAATGTCTTTAATTTGTTTCGAGAAAGAAAAAACTCGACATTTTACATAATGATTTTAGTTATTGTTAGACTCGTGAGTTGAATGATAAATATATTTATAATATAGGATGATACATTGATAATATTTTTAAATACTATAAGTTATATTTAAAAATTTAATGATATGTTGAATTATGTTAAAATATGGTATATTAAAATATATTTCTTAAAATGTATTAATAAAATTATTTTGGTTTTTATAAAAAAAAGTAAATATGAAATAGTAATTATGTAGTAAAATACGAAACATATATCAAGAAAAAATATAAAATAATGTAAAATTTCTAGATTCCTGAGATATAAACAAAATCATCTTCCTCTGTTTTTAGCGGTACTTTTGTTCGTCTTTCGTTGTTGCGCTTGGATTTTCCCAAGTAGATGGAAGTCACTTCGCTGTGCAATCGGATTACCATTGGAGGAGCACCGCTCTTAGTCTTCAGCTCCATTAACAATAGTAACAGCTCATTGATTTGCGCCTCTAAATTCTATCCGTCAATTTCGCGCTCGTTCAAAGCGAAGTGTTGTTACAATAATGGGATGAACGTAGATTCAGCTGATGACCCTGTGACGGCTTCTACGGCGTATGCCATCCTGGGAACGGAACCACATTGCTCACCTGCACAGCTGAAAGCTGCTTTTCGGATCAAAGTAACCATTTCAGCAAGCTTTTTTCCACTGTTTTTGTCTGATTATATTGATATATTTAGAGGATTTAAGTTGAGAATCATATGGGTTGTTTTGAGCGATGCTGGGAATTACGCCTGGGTTACGTTATTTCTACCGAGTTATTGTTTTATGGATTTTTTTGAGTCTGGTTGAATGGGGTTTGCAGGTTAAGCAGTTTCATCCAGATGTGATGAGAGATGGGCGAAATTCGGATACAATGATTCGTCGCGTGATTCGAGCCTATGAGGTGATTAATTGCTGACCCTGTTAATTCTGTTTATTTAGGATTAAAAACTCGGTTAAATCACTTTGGCTTGAATTTATCTATTTATTTCATTTCAAATCTCATTAGCTTCTATTAATACTGGTTTTGGCTATTCACAGTGGCAGACCAGAGGATTTCGGAATTTCACTTATAAGTTTTCCAAAAGTCCTCCTAGTTTCTCCTCTACATATCCATTGAGCATTTGTTTCTCGAGAATTGCTGTTTGTAGAAAAGATATTGTTTATCAAGTTTAATTGATATATGATAAGGTTTTAAGCTTCCTGAACCTTTAGGTGGAAATATTGAACATTAGTTTGACTTATACTGAGACAAGATATCTACTTTTTTTTTCTGAATATTATCCATTGCATTTGTACCTGTTGTTGTTCACCCAGTGGTCTAGAATGTTGACAACAGAAAAAAATTCCCTGATGTATAAATCATTCCATTTTGGCTTAGAGACTGTTTTCATATAATTCTTGATCAGCTGATGTTAACCGACACTTATTTGCTATATTGAACAGATTCTATCAAACTACAGTAGATCTGAAATTATTGAGAGGTAAACTTGACATTTGAATGCTTCTGCTTACTAAGCATGCCATCAATGGTCTACTATCTATGTCATGATCATTTAGTGCAGTGTATAATAAGTTTTTGGCTGCTATGACTTCTTCTGAAAGAACTAGTGCGTATTTTTCAAGAAATATATATTCTGAATTATATAACACAGAACCATTAAAAGGGTTGCTAAATCACATTTAGAGCGGTGCATTTCATTCCCTGAGTCCGTTTAGTAAAATGTTGAGTACACGATGTTTTATTTGTTTCCACCTGATGTTTGGCATGTGTAGAGAATGCATGGATCCATTCGACCAACCAGAGTCTGAGGCTATTGATCTCTTTGTGAACGAGGTTCTTTGCATTGGCAAAGGTACCAAATCCTATGCTATTCTTTCTAATTTCAAGCATAAATCATAATTAAATGTTCCAAAATCTGAAATAATGGACTTGATTACAATTTTACTCATTTATGTATAAACCTTAAAACCTCGATGCCAAAGCTTCTCGCGAGTGGTTAATGACACCATTAACTACAAAGTTTTGTGGTATCCATGACTTTATTCTTCAATCCTTTCAAGTCTTTTACAATATTATCAATTATTGCCAGCAGTTGATTCTTATTGGGAGTGCATTTGAACCAAATCGAGCCAAACACCAGCTAGTTTTCATTTTCTGGCTCAAGCTTGAATTTGTTTTAGCTAGATCAGATTAGGTTCAAACTTAATATTCAGCTTTGTTTAGCAAATGCTCGTACATTTTTAGTTTTTTAATACTGTGGTAGTATATTTGAAGATGTAGTATGTCTAGTTAGGAACTACTAAAAAGTTGGATTTTAATTGATTATTATTATCTTGAGATACCGAAAACGAAGTGATTATATATCCATATTCAGAAGCGAAAAAAAAATCAGATATAAAGACAGTAAACACATGCTGGTTTTATTGAAAATGTTGCATTCCTAAAGCTCGTGATTTTGTTTTTCTGCAAAACAAGACTTGGCTCTTTCGGTACTTTACTCTTCAATAGTGCAATGCCTCTTGTAAGAAATGCAGAAGAATATGAAGAGAACATGCTATATTTTTTAATTATGACAATCCTAGTACCTTGTAAATAGTATTACCGATGAGTATAGTTCTTACTTTTTGTACCTCTCTCATTCAGGCTGTCCATATTCGTGTGTGAATAGTGCTCCTCATGCTTTCAAATTTTCTTCACTATCTGGATCAGCATCTGCAGCTTCTCAGGGTTAGTTTTTGTTAGAAATAACTTTTTCCAAAAACTCGAGTTCATCAGAGGTGGTTCACGATAATATTTAAATGAAAAACATGCTCCCTTACTTGTAAAGCAAAGACGAAGTGCCCTGAATTGATATCCAGCGTGTGCATAATGGTCGGGTAGTGCGTCTTGTAACTCTTGCAGCATTTGCATACTGTAACTCCTGGCTTTGATACCATTTCGAAACCACTTTTCCTGAAAAATTCAAGCTTATGGAAGGTGATCCAACTAAATATATAAACTTTTACAGTTCTAACCACTCGATTATTGATGGACAAATACCCAACGAAGGAAAATAGGGAAATTCATTCCCCTTCGATGTTTTGATCTCAGTAAAGTTGGCTTGTGGTTGTTCTCCTTTTAATCTTCAGGCCACGGTGAAGATTATCAAGTTCGGGTTGCTGTGGGTCAGTGTCCAAGAAGTTGTATTCATTATGTTACTCCATCTCAGAGAATTATTCTAGAGGAGCTTCTTTCTGGGTATGAATGCTATTTCAGTTACACCTATCTGAAAATCCGTTCGCTCATTCTTTCATTAATGTAAATTTCATTTAAACTATAATTTGCAGCATAATAGGCATGCCATATGATACTTCAGCTGAGGCAGACGTGATGTATTCCCTGATTGTTAAAGCGAAGTACGAGAACAATCGCTACACAAGTCCTAAGAAAAAGAACACAAAAGTTTCAAATAAGCACGCCGATTGGTTTTAAGTGTAGCTAAATCGACAATGTAAGTAGATTTGCCGAGAATACAAGCAATAATGTCAATATAAGGTACAAAACGGTACTAGTTTAAATCATATCTCTCATAGAAGAAGTAAAGGATTATGTATAGGAGATATTGCTTGTCTGAAGCAGTAGAAAAAATACTTGGTTGAAATATACATACTAGCATTGGGGCACGCCCAATTTGTGTGCTGCGATTTGTATTGGAAGAGCTTTTCTGATGCACAACATAGTTAGATGGTACTGGTAATGATCAAAGTTTGGAAACAAATGTAATAGTCATAGGATTTTACACACAAATTGTAAATGCAATATGACAAATGGTACTCTACGAACTTTATATATTGTCATGTTTTTTAGCCTAAACTTGAAACTTATATTAGTCCGTTTAGGACTTGGATTTTTATTCTATTTGAGACACGTGGATAATGAGATGATTTTTCACAAATTGCCTATCATAGTTGTAGATTTGTTCAAACACCAACTAACCATATTCTTGATATTTTATATTTCATTCTATCATCGCCGCATATTATTAAATGGGAGAGGATCGTATTCAATATTAAAATAAAAGGGATTGTATTTAACTTTAGTCTCTATCTTACGTTCACATGCATAAAAGGTACCATAAATTGCACGTCAATTTAACATTCCAATTACTACTGATGTTATGTTTGAGAGTGATTATGTTAAAAACTCAACACAAAACAGAAATATTTTAATTAAAATTTAACATCAGGAAATTCGTTATCTACGCAAATAAACCGAAAACACAGTCTACAACGTATCTTTGTGCTGAGGGATCATCCCAATCTTATGTTACAAACAAAAAGTAACCAAAGAAAAGAAATAATTTGAAATGACGTCTGTGTAGCTACAGAATGTCAATCAAGAAAATTTGGCATCACTTATGCTCACTGAATGAGATCCTTTGTATCGTTTTAAATCGAAATGATCATGGATCTTCAACGGACTCATCTCATCGATATTCAATACCTTTCGATTTTGAGGCCAAATATATTGTTGACCAATCTGAATCTCTCACAAAATTTTGTGTTGCAACGGAAGAGTGGCTTTCAAGTTTCCGTCACATACTGTTTTCTAGGCAGAGCTCGCCATCCAATATCTCGCCTGTAGAACCCTTCTGGCCAGTTAATTTGCTCGACAGCTTGGTACGCTAAATCCCTTGCCTCTTTAAGATCGATCCCTTTAGCAGTGACACCAAGAACACGCCCACCAGTGGCAATGAAGTTGCCATCGAAGTCAAGAGCAGTACCAGCATGGAATACCTTAACAGCTGAGGCTATTTGTTCTGCTTCTTCGAGGTTTCGGATTACTGTCCCCTTTTTGTAGCTTCCAGGATACCCTTCACTTGCCATGACCACAACCATGCCTGAGCCGGGGGACCAATCAAGGGATAAGCCACTTAGCTTTCCCCTGCAAGCTGCAAGTAGAACTTGTATTAGATCGGACTCTAAACGAACCATCAGTACCTGCAATGCGTGAAAGGGCAAGAAGTAAGATATCTTGGTAAATTTGATGCAAGTCTGAATCATTCAGAGAAGAAAAAAACTAGATAGCTTAGTCAATTTGGAAACTGTATATAAAGAAACTCTCTTATGGTTCCATCAACAATCAAGTTTTTAAATCATGCAACAACGCAATGAAATGATTTCACAAAATATAGAATCCTTGGAGACAAAAACAACATAAGGAATAACGACTACCATAGAGAATGAGAAATCAAAATAAAAATGACAAGCTTTAACCAATACCAACTCTGGAAACCAGAGCAAGGAAATCGAATTCCTTAATAAGTCACACAAGCAGTCGTGTCTCCCTAAACCAACGTATAGAGGCTACATGGCCGGCGATTTATTCACAAAAACTTTTTGCAAGATCTTCTAACAATTCCCAGTGATTATTGGGCAGACCAAAATCACAAGTCATTTCACATATAATTTACGTATAGTTGGTGTATCTTAAATTAGAGGACACCAAAAAGAAACCAACCAGGACTAACCTGGCACTCTGGATCTCCAAATCGAACATTATATTCAATCAGCTTTGGCACTCCAGACTTCTTCTCGATCATAAGCCCAGCATATAGAACACCCACAAATTTGCAGCCTTCTGCAGCCATTCCCTTCACCGTAGGAAGAATTATAGATTTCATAACAACAGATTCGAGTTCTTTTGTTAAGACAGGGGCTGGAGAGTATGCACCCATTCCACCAGTATTAGGCCCGGTGTCCCCAACACCAACTCGTTTATGATCCTGAGCAGATTCTAAAGGTATGGCATTCTCTCCATCTACTATAGCAAAGAACGATGCTTCTTCACCTTCCAGATACTCTTCAATAATGACACGATAACCAGCAGAACCAAAAACATTTTTCACAAGCATCAAGTCGACGGCTTCAAATGCTTCCTCTAATGTCATTGCAATTATAACTCCTTTTCCTGCCGCTAAGCCGTCTGCTTTTACAACAATGGGGGCACCTTCATTTTCTATATATTCTTTTGCAGCCGAAGGATCTGTAAAAGTTTGATACTGCAAAATCAGAGCAGATAGGGTAAGAGCACAACAAGTAGCAAAATATGAAGTATAGTTATTAAAGAGACATTTGGCCTTTAGCCTAGGCTCAATGCCCAAGTCAAGGGCATGGCTCATCAAAGCTTTGCGCACTGAGTAATTATATTTCACAATTTAGATGTATGAGAAACAAAATATATCATATCTCCACATCCTTGTTTCATCCCACGTTCGGCTCAAGTTCTACAATAATTGAAGTTGAAAATAATTCTATTATCCATTTCTTTCAATTTACTAGGTAAAAACACGTGCAACTCACGTGAAAATACATTTCTGTTGTCATTAATTGTTGTTGAAAAAATGAGATCGGAAGAGATTAATTTACAGAAAATTATATATTAATGATTTTTATATTATTTTAGTCAATAGAAAATGAGTATGCTATATATACAACCAAATTTGTACAATAATTCTTACCACACAAAAAAATCTTTACAAAAATTTTATTTATCAAAATCTCATTATAAATTAAATATAAGATCTTATTAAACAATAACAAAATCTCACGATATAATTGTTGTAAATATCGCAGTAGGATATATTGGTTGTTCTTTTAACATTATCAGTAGGAAATTCAATTTAATATAATTTGTACAACAAGTATTATAAAATGAGTGCAAAAGATATTTGTTTAAAAATTTTGTGTTACAGATCTAAGGTTATTCTTGAATGGAAGGATTTCAATACATTCAAATGTATTTTTGTTATTTAGTGAAGTGACATCGTAAACTTCAAATTCACTCATTTCATGTGTATATAGTAANCAGTTGTCTAGATGATGAAATAACCAAAATTCATTGGTTTTATTTGTTTCTAGATTAAGTTAAAAGATTTTTTTACAAAAAAGAAACATAATTTGTAGAATATTGAAATAACAAAATTTTTTGGTTTTATTTGCTTGTAGATTAAACGAAAAAATTTTCAAAAAAAAAACTTAATTTGTGTGGAGACCTGTAGAGGCATCAAATAGAGAAGAATATACATTTCTTCTCAAAATGGACAAAACGATTTAACATCATTTCCTTATAAAAATTAAGTTTTTTGTGAAAAAAATATTCACTTTATTTACAAGCAAATAAAACCAAAAAATTTTGGTATTTAATCTTCTGCAAATTAACTTTTTTGTGAAAAAACTACAAATTAAGTTTTTTGTGAAAAAATCCTTTTCACTTCATCTATAAAAAAAAAATAAAACAAATATATTTTGATATTTCAATATTTTCAAATTAATATTTTTTGTGAAAAAAGTTTGTTTAATTCATCTACAAGAAAATAAAAATCAAATAATTTTAGAATTTCAGCTTTCTTGGCAACTTGATCATTATCTAACATAAATGTAGTTTGACAATTTTGTTCTGATCATAATAACTGATTTTACAAAAATATCCTTACTAAATTTCTCTTGTATGTACAAACTAAGGACAAAGTTGACAATACACAATAGAAAAACTTTGACCTTAGTTCACACTAATATGTATAGATTATTTCATTTTCATCATCATATCCCATGGATCAAACGGCGTCTAAAAGTACACATTTATTTCATTTGAGCCATGCTTAAAATGCACCAAGGTTTTAAGGCACACCATAACACAAGTTTTATGCCCAAGGGGCGTGCGCCTCGTTAATAGGACTTCAACTCGTTATTCCTCTAGATGCAAAGGCTGTGTTCAGCCTGCACACATGCCTTATGGCTTTTAATAACAATGGGTTTTAATACCTTAGCGGTTGGAATTGCATATTTGTCACATAAACGTTTCATGAAGTCTTTCGACCCTTCCAAAGCAGCAGCCTCCGAAGAGGGGCCGAAGGTAGGAATACCAGCTTTAACAAGATCATTAGCAAGGCCAGAAGCAAGAGGCGCCTCTGGGCCCACCATAACCAATCCAACTCCCCATTCACGGCAAAATGCAATCACTGATGAGCTGGAAGAGATATCAAGGTCATCTATACAAGTTGCATCACCCGAGTTAGATATTCCGGCATTCCCAGGTGCACAAAACACAGCATCACAGGACGGAGAACGCTTCAGGGCATAACAAAGTGCGTGCTCCCTTCCACCTCCTCCGATAACCAACACAACCACTCTCTCCTCTGCAATGCCAATGGCAAATAGCTTGTATTAACCAAAGAAATATGCATACAAAATCAATATTCTTGTTCATCCATTAAAAACTAACAGGGACATGCTACCAACAAAGATGCTCAAATCGCCCAATTTCCATAAAGCACTGTAAGTGCAGTTTGTTTCCCGTGGCAGATACTTAATTTATTGATAGAACAAATTTTGTTTCTCATTTTTTTTATCCATACAGCAAACCAATAACATAAAATTCCTCATAGCAATAGAAACATTCCTCACTCGCATTATTAGACAATCATGTAAATACAAGACAGGAAAATAAATAAACAACTAAAAGCAAAGATCATTATTTACCAGAAGGAGAGAAAACCTCATTATTGGAATCAAGACTAACAAATACGGGCGTAACTGGTGGACGACAAGCGCCGTCTCCGGCGTTAAAGCCACGGATGTAACTCAGTGGAGCTTTAAGAGAATTGCCAAAATCATCACTCACTGAAATCCCACCTGTTGGC
This sequence comes from Primulina huaijiensis, assembly GCF_012295235.1. Taxonomy (NCBI): domain Eukaryota; kingdom Viridiplantae; phylum Streptophyta; class Magnoliopsida; order Lamiales; family Gesneriaceae; genus Primulina; species Primulina huaijiensis. Next base: position 21,538,900 of record NC_133307.1, read on the forward strand.
CGCACATTAAAACAAAAGGGGTTGATGAACTTTGCCGTCGGATTGAATAGATGACTGTGGATGTCCAACTGTGGAAGACTGCCGTATCTAGCTGCCGAAGAGCTGAGTGGACATTCAAAAGCCATGTTTTTTTTTTTTTTTTTTTGTCTTTATGGCGATCTTAATATATCAAGAAAAACACGAAAGCGTGGAGTTACCCCAGTTAAGATTCAAAGAATTTGGAGAAATTTCAGACGAACGACGGAGAACATATAAACGAACAAAGATAACAGAAGACTCGACACTGTCACTGGGTAGTTTTTCAAGTCAAAACTTTGATTGTGACTACAAATTGTATTTGTTTTTCTTTTAAGGAATTTTATTTGTTATTTTTAGGAACAAATTAATGTTACTTTTTTTTCTCAATAGCGATGTGTAGGATGATCAGTTTGGACTGTTTATTGATAAAATTCAAATTTTTATTTAAATTAGAGACACCAGGTTTTTTCACAGACAAAAACTTGTGTGAGAGGGTGTCACTAATCGTATTTTTTGAGACGAATATCTTATTTGGGTCATCCATACAAAAATATTACTTTTTATGCTAAGAGTATTAATTTTTATTGTGAATATCGGTAGGGTTGATCCGTCTCACAAATAAAGATTCGTGAGAGCGTTTCACAATAGACCTACTGTTTTTCACTGAAATCAAACAAGAAATAAATTGTTAGTACTACTGAGGCAAAAAAAATTAAAAATTTATATAAAAGTAGTAAATAAAATTGAAATGTCATTCAAATATAAAATATCATCCCAATTATAGAAAATAAAATTATATTTTCAGATATTTGAATAATAATCATATATAAAATAAATTTTTTTTTATGACCGGAGTAACAATCGGTTGTAGCATACATTTTCCCGTACCGTGAACGGTTTTCATGGCTAGTGTTGCCTCGGCCGAAGCAGCACGATCCTCGTCGTGTTTAAAGGTGGAAGCTTTGAAGTGCATAGACATCACAAGGCTCTCCCAATTGGAACTGCAAGCTCTCTCTCTTTGCTCGGCTTCCTCCTTCGACCTACGCAGTACAGACGATGTTGTTTGTCCCCAACTCGATCGCTCGCTCTTCAACGAGTCCGCCGGCAGCCGCCGACAGACCTACTCGCGCCTCCTGCACCGTTCCCACTTCCGACTTCCCGGCCCACACCCATCCCTTAAACCTCCCCGTGATTCCTACCCCTCCTCCGACCCCGTGAACCACTCTATCATCCATTACCTGAAGCACTTTATGAATGGCAACCACAATCCTCCCCAACCTGCTCCGCCTCCGGCTCCTCCGCATGCGGAGGCGATGCTTTCCGTGACGGAGGATTCCAAGCAACCAGTTTTTCAAGGATTACAAGAAAATCTGAGGATCAAACTCCATGCAGCGGAGAAGAAGCGGAAAAGGGCGAGAAAAGACAAGAATTTGAACAGAAAAGGTTTTTTGGAGAGTGGCGTCGGTGGTGAGCTGCAAAAAGTGAATAATAAGGGTGAGGTGGTGAATTTTGAGGAATTGGAGAAGAATGGTGATGAACTATTCGCTCAAGAATTGAGGAGCAGGACTGCGGGATTAGTAACCGAGGAGGATGTTTTAGGGTTTTTATGGAGTTTGGAGGGGCAATGGTGTAGCACTAGAAAGAAGAGGAAATATGTTGATGCAGGTATGTTTGGAGATTCATTGCCCATTGGCTGGAAGCTCTTGCTTGGAATCAGGAGGCGAGATTTCCGTCCTTCCATCTATTGCCGCAGATACATAAGGTTGTAGAATTCGGCTTTTTTTCTATAATTTTCATAATGTGAGAACATCTATGTTTACTTTTATGATTATACTTACCCAATTCTCTGCACTACTATGTTTGTCACTGTAGTGTTCATGAGCCTTCTACCACTGACTAAGTGATCAATGTATATATCTAAAATGATTTATATGCATCGACAAAAATGAAAGATCAAATCTGGAGCAATTGATGAATAAGAAAAGAACTTTTGTTTATCATCATGAAGGTGGGTATTGGATGAGAAAGAATGTGATGCTGATATTTCTAAAACCAGAAGGATGGTCTCCTAATAAAATATCGGATGAATAAGAAATATGGCTCTGTGCAATTCATTGGATATGATATATTTTGGCGGTGAAGAGTTGCACAGTCTCTTCTACGGGTAGTAACCACAAAAAGCTCCACAGTTTGCACTGAAGGCTCTGTAATCAATGAATGGATCAATTTATTTACCATGTGGAGGATGCATATGTTTGATAATGGAACTGGGAGGAGTTAACGGATTTAACACATATTGAAGTTTGTGCTGTGCAGTTGCACATATATTGAGAGATGAACATTTTTGGTTTGTGCGGCAGTATAGAAAATACAAAATTTGAAGTATTATTATTCATTTTGTGGAACTTAGCAAGTTTCTTCTTCTTTTTTTTTTTTTTTATCTTTTTCGGGTGAACATGTGACAACTTTACTTTGTAATGCCTTTTGGGGTTAACTTTTCGGCTGGTTCCTGCCTCCTGGTGGGTTTGTTTTTATTTCCCACCATACTCATGATTATATAATGCGAAAAGCTACTCTTTGTCAGTATAAAATCTACTAATTTGACATATATGGAAACATTTGAGACAGCATTCGATAGAACATAAAGCTCTGCCCTTAACTTCTGGCTGTCTTAATGAGTTCACTACATTTATCCCTTAGTTAGGACCAATTAATCTTAGAGCAAGGGAAATTACTGCTTTTTTTCTGTCAGCTTATCCGAAATGGAATCAAACGCTACAAATACGAACTATTGAATGGCGGACATGTTGAAACTTAACTCGATTGTTATGTTTAACAAAGACTTAGAAGGTGTTTAGAGACCCCCGTGTTACTAGACGAATAAAGCGGATGAGGGACTCTAAGCAATACTCTAGGTGTCGAACAGCCTGCAGAGGATGAAAAATTAAAGGAAATCAGAATTGGTAATAGTCTGCTTTATGTAAAACATTGAAGCAAAGTACAACCATCAGGTATGTTTAGAAGTTCTTGAATTGCATTTGATGTTAGCTATAAGAACAAATAAATGACGTCGATGCTGCAATAATTTTGTATTTATTTTCTGACCTTTAGGAATTTTCATAAGTGGAATCTGATTAAAATAGTCACTTTTGAGAAGAGAAATTTATTTCATTAGAAATATCATATGTCTAGCAAGTCCCAATGTTTCTAAAATTTGTATTTGGAGTGTTAAGCCTTCTATTTATTCCATGGTCAAGAGTCTATATTCCTCAGATATCCTACATTGTATCTGTTTGGTTTTTGCCCCTCTGAAAATATCTGATTCTGGTTGGATGCCAGCTAACAAACCTGACATTGTTTACTATTTCAGCTTAGCTCTAGAAAGGTTTCTCTCAGTTTTGTTATTAACGCTGCTATTGGGATTTGTGAAACTAATTTGTTTGTGGATATAATGGCTAGGCAATGTGAATTAGTGATTGATCGGTCAGATTTGTTACCGCTGCTAATTATTCTAAAGCCGAAAACATTTCTTGAAAAGCATTTACCCATTTACCTTGTTGTCTGGCAAGCAGTTCCATTTTCATCCCCTATATTCATATTTTCCAGTTTTTCTTTGATTTCTAGTTTTGATTAAATTATTACATTTTTTAACCCGTTTATCTGTTCTTTCTCCCCTTTCCCCCTGCCCTTCCCCCACCTCCAAAAAAAAAAAACCACAGCCCTACTGGACAACAATTTTTATCATGCCAGGAGGCTGAATCCTTTTTGAAATCCTATTTTGGGAGTGGTGATGCAGATCTTCTAAGGGATCAGAAGACTTATAGCATTCAGCAGGTATGTGTTGAGTCAACTGCAAAGGTAAGCACTTAGTGTTTATCATCTTCACTATTAGTTTGTTAAATGAAACTAACTGGATATGCAACAGAATGTGCATTCTGCTATCAAAAAGGATGTCACATGTCATGACATGCCACCCCATTCTACTTTGGATAGAGCCTCATCTGGTGCACATGAGAATAAAGAATGCTCAAAGAGCATAGAAAACCTTCCTGAAGTTCAGGTTCAGGACATCTTTGAATGTGCCAAATGCAAGTTGACTTTTGATGAGAAGAATGTGTACTTGCAGCATCTGTTTGCATTCCACCAAAAGACAACGAAAAGGTGCAGAATTGGGACTCCTGTTGGGGAAGGAGTGATCATCAAAGATGGGAAATATGAATGTCAGTTCTGTCACAAGGTCTTTGAAGAAAGGCGAAGTTATAATGGTCATGTTGGTGTCCATGTGAGGAATTCTGGGAAAAATTCCAGTGAAATAACTGCTCCTCCAAGCATCCAGAAGAATGAAAAATCTTCATCGCAGGAGTCTTTGCTTCCAAGGCCATCAAAAATGGATGCGTTAGTTGAAATAGCCCAAAGTTCAATATATGATACCCCAAAAGTTAAAACTTGTGAACAAACCAAAAAAGATCTTCCTCCTGTTGCATTTAACTTGGAAGAAACTCCTGTTGCCTGTGGTAGTCACGAATTAAATTTGTTTTCTGCTCCTGTAGTACAGGAAGAAGATAAGGTTGACAGATCTGCTTACATAGACTTGAATGCACATGGTAGCCAAGCCATTATGGATACTGATAGTATTGTGATAAATGATTACACCTCAAATGTGGACATTAAAATAGATGACAAGTGCGTAAATGACTCGGAATATATTGGGTCATGTGACATTGGAAAGAGTAATATAGAGATGAATTTTGGTAACGGATGTTCAAATCCAAGTAATGATCATCTAGAAGATGCTCGTGGATTAACTGTTGGAGAAATTGATTTTCCAAGTGCAGTTGCTTCTGTGCCCTTGACTCAATCCTTTCAGTTCTTCCCTTCCTTGGACTCTATGTCGAATAAGGTGAATAATTCGCTAATATTTTTATCATTATTATTTTGGGTTGGGGGGGGGGGGGGTAATCATTTTGTAGGTACCTGGACTCAATTGTTGCATACATGAAATTCATATAGTCTGGTAGGCTGGTCTCCACTACTTCCTTTTGGCCACTAACTAACTAAGCCCTGATAAACAATGTGTAATTGAGATGCTATAAGGGGAACAATCTCATTTTTCGTCATGTCCAATGATTTGTGATGATGGATGAACAATGTGTATTTCAGATACTCGGAAGGGGAACAATCTCAAGTTTCGTCATCTCCAATGATTTGTGATGAACGTGTAGTCGAGATGCTTGGAAGGGGAATAATCTCACATTCTGTCGTATCCATCATTTGTGATGATTGAAGTGTTTGAAATCAAATTCATTATTAGAATTAAGAAAATGTAACACTTCTTGATCTTGTTTGTTATGATTAAATTTTTTTGGCAAACTTTATTTTCACCGCACAAGATTACAAGTGCCGAATATCTCTCTCCTGTGCGGAAACTGATATCTTCTTTTATGATTTTATTTGTCTTGTCAATTATAAAATGCATCCTATTTATTGTGACTTTCTAAATGCCAACGAGCTTAACTCTGTACGTGCACTCAAAATACATTTCCAGGATTATGCAAAATCATCCATTTTCTTTTCTCATTATACAACTGTAGTGGCGCTTTTTCCCCCTGAATAAATTTAATGTTGTGCTAATAAATTCTATCTAAATGCAATAACTGCAGGTAGAACATGAATTTTCTTTGGTTGGTCAGAAGCTTGGGAATGCTACAGAATTCGAGGAGCTGAGGTTTGATGACCTGGAATCCTTCAAGTACGGTTTTATGAATGGAGAAGAGTTGCAATCTTTTTCAGGAAGCTCCATGAATTTAGGAAATATTGCTGGGATTGTTGATGGGTTTAATTCCTCAGTTACATTTGGTTCGGAGGACGTTACGTTTAATGCACTAGATGCAAATCAGCTAACAACGGTGTGCGTATGGTGCAGAGCAGAGTTCAAACTTGACAGTGTTGAATCAGAAGCTCCATCAGAATCCATTGGCTATATGTGTCCAACTTGCAAGGATAAAATCTCTGGGCACTTGGATGGTGGTCTCTCCATGAATCCTCGTGGTTTCTGATTCTGGTGTTACTGGCTTATCAGCTTCTGCTCTCGAAGGTAATTGATTATTCCCATTCTGTGTGAAAGGCAAAAGGTTGCATAGAAATAAATTACGTGGTTTGAGTGACGTTGCTGATTTAGCGAGATGATTTGTCCTTGCTTAAAATGGGAACTCTGTTAAAGGTAGAACCGATGGCACGACCAAATTTTTGTTTCAGTTTTTAGCTGCGTCTTTTTCATATTCTTATAAGTTGGTTCATTTGGTTCACTTTCATGTAGTACAGCTTTTGTTATACTGGTCTTCATATAAACGATGAAGGTTTCTCACATCCCAAATGATTACAATTTGTAATTTCTCAATAAATCCGTTATAATAACTTACCCTATGTGCCGCCACTTGTCTCCAATCTGACTTTGCATGTGCTTTTTCTGATAACCATCTAAGACATCCGTTTTTTTTATCACTTTTCAAGGCCATATCGATAATTTGTTGTTGATTGTTCTTTAATTCTTGCATCTCAGTGCTACATATTCCGGGGGAGCAGTTTCCAGACTTGTTGGAGAACTGTAGTTAATCTTGTGCCGAAAAGAGGTCCTTCTCGGTGTGTGTACGTATGGCTTGCTAAGTTGTGTCGATCACCCCCTCGTATTGCATTAGGAGTTAATTTATCTGTCAAATGTACATGCAGTCTCTATCGCTCTCGTCTCCATATTTGTAGATTCAACTGTTGTTCGGGATACCAGTTACTTGCTGACTTTTGGAAGAAGAAAACTTGCGTATCATTTTATATCATATATTTGCATCTGCATTTTAATTTTTGGAGCTTGCTGTATGTTCTCATGCTCTTGATTTGCTGACATGCGTTGCAAAATCGAGAGTTTGTCATTTTATTAAAATTATAGTTGATGACAATAATATAATTTATAGCCGCATTCTAAGCATAATGATTTGGTCGTTTTGCAAGTGGAGACAATTATGGTTACCTCGTACAATGTTTGAGAAATGTCGTAGGGCGATGACCTTTTTATTCTTCTCTTTCTTTTTTTCTTTCTTTTTTGAATTTCCTAAATTATGGGATGGAGAGGGTTCGAACTTGAACCACTTCCAGGGAGAAAGTGGGTGAGACTACTTAGGCCAAAGTTCGATCTCTTTTATTCTTCTCTTTCGATGCTGGTGAAAAATGGTTTTTAGAGGGTCACTGGATCTCTTACGAAATTTTATTATTTCAGATTACAATATTGTGGTATTTTAAGACCACCTACAAAATAAATATCCTCTTTCCCTCAAGTTATCTTTTCCTTCAAAAAATTTTTCAATTATCACCTTATTATCCAAGCTTTATCATATTTTGGTTTAAACAGTATTATTGGTTCCATGGATTTCATGGAATTTTATGGGATTTGAAATTAGAAAATATCATTTTGAGTTTTGGTGTAATAGAATTTGAAAGCGGGATTAGCATTTAGTGAGATTTGGGTTACGTGAACAAAATAACTTATTTTTTCTTTTCAAAATTGCTTAAAATATTAAAGTACAATTGAAAAAAATATTTTGAAATTATTTAAAAATATTTATATATTTTAAAAATTATGTAAATTCTTTTTTTTCCTCGATTATTTTTTAATATTAAAAACTTAATTATCATAATTTTATGACTTTATCTCAGTATTTTTTTATGATTTTTTTTCACAACTAAAAAATTTATTTAATAAATTTTTTTTTCTTATATTTATAAATCATTTTTCTTGTATAGCATATATAAACAATATGTGAAATTTAAATATTATTAATAAAAACGATATTTAAATAATGATGAGTAAATCATCATCTGTTCGAACTCAGATGAAAAAAGTCGGCCGGCCTTTCTTCTCAATTAGCAACTTTTACGGTTATCTTCCGGAGGTTGACCAATGTCAAAAATAAATAGCCTTGTGACCTATATAATCTTCTTTTTATTTTAAAACAATTTTCTAGATTACTAAAAAGGGTAAAAAAAAACACCATTTTCCCGTTGCATTTTAGTTTCTGAAGTGTCTCAGACTCGCACTATATCCAATATTCGGCTCCGCGAAGATCGCAGGAGAAGAAAATATATGTTCCTAATTAAATTTCACACCGCGACCATCAACTGATCAATTTGATATATTTCTTTCAGACATAATTACACGACCACAAAGACCAAAGCAGGAGCATCAAAACTCAAAACTACAAAAAAAATTGCAAATTTGTCAGTTAGAAGAGTTTCAAAATGAGTTGAAACCTGATCATACAGAACCAACCGCCGAATATGTCAGCTTTGTGTCTAAAGAGCGCAGGTACTATTATAGTTTGCTTCATACCATATACGTCATGCCTACCTGTATCAGATGTGCGTGAGGAACACTCAAATTCGCGGTTCCCCTCCTTGAGTTCTTTCTTAAGAAAGCATAGAAATAGTTGATGATAAGCTTTTTGATAAACCAGGAATCTTTCCTTGCCCTGATATTTCCATGACCAAGAAGATACACGAACCCGCTCTCCTTGGATTTGCGTATGAAAGAAAGCTCTTTCTCAAGACTTTGCTCCGAGTCTATAGCAGCTTCTATAGCAGCTTGATCAGCGGTCGACCCTTGCTCAGCCCCTTCTGATATGCTTGATTCAGAGATGAACTTGTTGGCATCCTTGAATTCGGCCAGTAAAGGGACACCAAGTGAATAAACACTACCATTGGGGGCTATTAAAATTCTTGAGAAAGAACGCTCTTCTTCAGAATCCGAGTCGTCGTCACCGTCACTCTCCAATGACCTTTCTTGAGCTTCCCGACGAATGAACTTCTCAAGACTCTCGATCAGCAACTGCTCAAAGGTCTGGTGGTTTTCTTTGCGAACATCCTTGTAACCATATCTGTCAAAATATGAAATCAACCATCATATCTACATAGTTGGCCAGCTGCTGCTACGTCAACATCTTTAAACAGATGTAGACAACATTCCTCTATTTAGATGTTTTTCTCCTATGAGTAATGCGAGGGGATGTAGATATATGATGGTATATCCTCATATAACATTTTGTGCAGCACCCAATAATTTATGGTAATGATCTAGAAGTTGCAAAAGAAGGCCCCACTGGAAAAGAATATAGAACGGTTGCAACTTAGAGAAGACACAAGTACCTCATTATATAGTGTGCAAGCTAAACATAGAATATCATAAACTCTGGAAATGTGGAAGCTGGCTAAAAGAAATAAAAAGACACTCTTCCTACGTCTTAGCACAATCAAACTGTCAAATATATTTAAATATCTGCAGAATTAACCATTGCAACAGCCTATCTCACTTGTCAAACAGATGGATGCAAATTGTCTTTACCTACTCCAGTCAAGATGAGATTCAGGCTATGCTACATATGGTACAATTGCAGGAGAAACCGTACCTGGCAATGCAACGAAACATGTGGTAGCTTTTAAGGCAGACTCGCCTAAACAGAAACCTTTCATTCTGAGGCACAACAGATACAGGAACATACTTTATACATACAAATATGATCATTGAATGCACAGCAGGAAGAGAAGTGAGGAAATGTCCAAATATAGCTGGTACCCCCTTTGCTAGCTCATTATAAAGCAGACCAATGCCAGGAGCTCTGACAGTTCCAAGGTTGGGACCTAGGTCCCGCAATAAATCCATCGACATCTTTTGCTTTACCTCTGTTTCATACTTAAGCTTACTCCCATAGTTCCAAACGTACATTATAAAAAATATTACAATGGCAAACACCAGAATGATCCAACTTCCATCCCCCACACTCCATAAAACTGACGAAAAGAATGTTAACTCCAACCCCAAGAAAAGTATAGCGAAACTCATAACAACAAAAATGTTGATCTGCCATATAAGAAGCATTACAAGAGTCACTAAGATTGTAGTCATCATCATGACTCCGAGTTCCGCAACGCCTGTCAAATAAGGAAATGTCAGCTACCATAATAATAGTTTTTCATAGTTTGATCAGTATGTAAATAGAAAGGTTTAGAACATTATTTATGCTACAGAGTAATACGAAGTCAGATATATTGATATAATATAAAGGGTTCACTATTTTGATTCCACTGATCACCAACTGTAATATTAATTACACTAACTTAAAGTTTATTACATATTAGTTCTCCATATGGAATTGACTACAATATGAGACAAATAGCGCCACGGCTATCAAATAGATTAACAAGGCAGGAAGCATCAAGCATTTTCTCAACTTCTTTCAGATTCATGGAAAAGCAACAAGAAATCAGAGAGACTATATGAAAATGCTGATGAAAAATGAATCTTGAGAATAAGTACAGGGGGACAACATATTCATTATAAATCATGTGACATAAATGTTCTCAAGCTAATTAACAAGATGTTGGCATATACAAAATGAGACTAGTGCAGTAAAAAATTGCTGACCTATCGATATCACAACAAGCCACAAAACTTAAGGTTGAAATCCAAGTAAGATAGACAGACACCAGTCAACAAATAGGGACTCTAAATATAATCCGGCATTTTTGTGATATACACTTCAAAAGCTGTTTCATGTCTGTAAAGCTGCACACGTGGTATGCTTCGAGGGCCATGTAATCATGCCACACATGTTATTATACACTTAGGTGTTGTTTGGAGTTGAAAACATATTATAGGTAAATGGATTTTTGTGCTTGTGGGACTCAACTTCGGGTTTGCTCACCTTCGAGACTTTGTATCTCTTCGCTGGTGGATTTGTAATAGGTAAGTATAGAAACCTGGAACTCCAGGAAGGTTCATCTAGAGGTAGGAGATGGTGAACTATAATGGGAGCTAAGGATTTTTGAACATTCATATGATAATATACACATAGCTTTTAGTATACTATTGATATTAGTATTAGTTTGGTTGTTCAAAACATGAAATTATTTAAATATGATACATATGGATAACATGATTATATTTGGATGATGTAATTATACAGCATTTGAAAAGAGAACATTACTTAATAAGGGTCCAGCTTAATTAAAAAATATTTCTGTTCTATAATTTTCTTGCACGTAAATCACATGAGGAACAGTGAGGACCCCAAGCCCCCGCATATTGGCACTTAATCAACAGATCAAGGGGAAATGAACAGAATATAACGAGCTGTGGATTGTAAACAACAATAGAGAAAGCATCGGCTACACATCTAGGCAAATGAACAAAACAACAAAGAATATGGTAAAAAGAAACCCCAACTGTAACTATAAGTGAAGAGACTAACCATATGCATTTCCAATCTCATAAATACTTGAGATATTGCATACGAGTATCAGGGTTAGAGCCAGTAGAAACCAATTCATGACCGGAATGTAAATTTGGCCCATGAATTTCCTTGAGGTGTGAATGATTTTCAGACGAGGAAAGCAACCAAGTGCTGTGGACTGTTTGATGCAAGAAAATGTAGCTGTAGTCATGGTCCTACTAGCAATCAATGCAGCTATGTTGGCTATGAAGAAGACAGGCCAGAAAGCTCCACCTGCAGAGCATTAGAAATAAAGCACCTTATTTTCAGAGGTCATTTATCATCACCCTTGAACTTCTTCCAAGGCACATTAAAATACAGGTATTAATATCAAATATAAAAAATCAGTAGATGTTCTAGCAGGAAAGAGAAAATTTTATGCTCATGGCAAGCAAATCTAAACAAGTGAAATGTCTTACATTCACTAAATTAAAATTTTCATCGGAAATAAATCACAGTTGATAAAAAAATAATCATGCTTACTTGGAACAGAAGAGAAGAAGGCTTGTGTTGTATCAGCATGGTTCTCCATCAGATAAGCAGCTTGACCCAGGTATCCCAACAGAAGGCAAGGTAATACAAGAAATATAAAAGTAAGCTGCCACAAACATATTTACACATTTGAATAAGAAAAATAAAATTTCCAAAAAAAAGAAATTAAATCTTCTATATCACCCAGTGAATAAAAATACAAATCAACTACGGCAGTTTACCTGCACTGATCTTACAGAAAAATAGCAAAGATCTGCAAACATTGCCTCAGAACCTGAGTCATAAAACTGATCATCAGAAATTAATCAGACACATTTTGTAACAACAAATATATAAGCTATAGATAGCAGTCAACATTAATACAATACTGATGATTTTTGAGAAACCGGGTAATTTTTTCATCACGGGGGTGGGGGTTTTTTCGCTATCACCTTGAATCAAACCCAGGCCTCTCCCAGATTGGGAGAGGTTTATGCTACTGTACCACAAGTGAGGTGGCAGAAACCAAGTTATCTAGACATATGAATATGGGCTACATTCTAAGACAATTCTTTTAAAAACAACATAAGTTGAATATGGTAGCTTGATAATTGAAAGTTTATATAAACAACTCTTTTGGAACAAATTAAAGAGTTAGAATAGAGAATTTAGCACATACAAGCTGCTCTGAGGAGATTAATAAAGTCACGAAACTGAAGTACACATAAACTTCTTTCTATGCAACTTCAGCCTCTCCTTTATTACCTTTTTTTTAAAAATTACTTCTTATACTGAAATCATCCACATTAGAATTCAGGGTCATTTCTGATGCAAACTTCAATACAGTAAGAAATATATGGTCCAATCTGTTATTGTTAAAACTTAAAAGAATATATAGAGAGAGAAAAGAATGTGCAAAACAAAATCATAGAATCTGCCATTTAAAGCGATGGACTTCAAACTACACAATATTACATAGCAAGCTGCATTCCAAGGGGAACACTAGATTGAGGCAGAAAATAACAGTCAACTGATTCCAAGAGAGTATACCTGTTGCACAAAGAAGACAGCCTCCAAGGGAATACCAAGCCTTGGTCGAATTGCGCTTGAAGAAATAATATATATGAATTGGATTAAATGCCTTCAGAACCCTGGTATCATACTTCACAAGGTTGTATATGCCAATGCCTCCAAGAGAACAAAACCATATGAACAAGGCAGGGCCAACTACAATCCCAACTTTACTAGTCCCATACCTCTGTACACTGAACAAAATTATAAGAAATGCGACTGAGATCATCACCACATGATCTGCAATTCAAAAAAGGAAAGCCTTAATCGCCAGCTAGACTAAAAATTGCAGACTGAATTTGCGCCTAAAATGGATTTATTGTTCGAATTAAGGAATAATCGTTTAATAACGCAACTGCAGTATCTAGTCAATGCAATATATCATCCATTAAGTATGGAAGAGGAGATGCTGGCAGTTTGGTTAATGCAATGGTCAACACTGATCATTTTGTGATTGCTAAGCTCAGCGTGTTTAGCCATTATTGATTATCTAAGGCCAATTACTCACTTTTGGGGAATGGTAGTTCTCAGTACTTTGAATCTCATATCAGCTTAAGTTGACCAGGGAATTCAATCATGAGAAGAATATGCTTGATGCAAAAAAGATCATAATAAGTTTGAGTTTTCCAAATTTTCACCAATGTCAAAAGAGTTGAGCAACAGAGAAACAAAAGAACATTATTTACAGAATTAGCTGAGACCCAGTAGTTGAGTGGATCAATCACCTTGCTTTACCCATGAGACTCCGATCTTTAAGCCATCAACAGCAGAGATTACTGCAAAAAAATTGTTGATGTTTTACCAAGTTCAATAAGCAAAAAAAATTATTTTTTTATTGCAAAAGGATCCTTTCTTGGCCTACACCAAAGAAATCCAGCAGGGATAATAAAATGTATCAAAATGGATCTGCTAAAAAGCACCTGACATTGCAGGTGTAACAACACCATCAGCTATCACCATCGAAGTACCAGCCAGCACCAACATCAAAAGAAGCCTTTTCAGTGTCAGAGAAGCTTCGAGTCTTTCCTTTATTTTTAAAGACCTCTCCAGTTCAGCAGATGGCACCTTAAGTCTAAAGCTTGATATACGAGCATCTGATGGAAGTTGGTTTGGCAAGAGACTAACTTTGGCATGTCTACAAATCAGGGAGTACAGAGCAAATGTACCACCTGCACCAATTGGGAAAATAATGTTGGCCATGCGTCCAACCCATACGTAGATTTTTATATACATAAAGGTAAAATCTCAGAAACTGTATACCTTCACCGTCGTCATTCGCCCAAAAAACAATAAGAACATACTTAATCAGCGGAATCAAAATTAAGGTGTACAAAACTAGGGATAGTGCACCAAGAACATCTTCATTCCCTTTGACTGGAGCCTTGCTAAACATCACACTGAAGGTATATAATGGACTAATTCCCACATCACCAAAAACAACTCCAAGCGTCTGAAAGGCCAATATGACTCTCATGCCCATGGTGAAATCCTGCGACTGAAATTTCAAAATGAAGTACAAGCACACCCATAGACATCTCTGTTGCAAGAAAATTCAGTACTAGCAAAACTGCAATGGTTATTTTCCCGCAAACACTTCTTAATGCCAAAAATTCAGGAAAAAAAGGAGATGACAATTTTGCAGCCAGTTAAGGCAGCATCATGGTCAGATATATGAAAAACATCAAATTCAACACAACCATTTAGGCAGTCTAAATATCGTACAATGTCTAAGACCACTTCCCCTTCCATTCACAGTTAATTAGGCCATCTACTTCTTGTTCACTGAGCTCTACATGAAAAAATGGTGCAAAATACGAACTAAATGTGATGAAGCAGCTACAGTCAGCTTTGAGCCGTTTGACAATTCTAACTTTGGATATACCTCATATCAACATCCGCCATACCTAATAGCCTTCTTTTTTTTTTCGCTGAGATGATTTAAATGATATATAAATTCTTTGCCAGTGTTCCTTTCCAGGTTGTTTATCACTGACACAACACCGGTAACAAAAATATAGACAAAAACCAGGAAACTGCTCCGCTCATTTTGAAATATAGTAGATATTCTAGAAGACTCGAGAAATATCTAGAGTAATACCTCAAATTCATTCCTATGAGCGCCGGGAATTTCTAGGGCTTCAACATCAAACGAATCGATCCTAGGTCCCGTGCGAATCAACCTCTGCTCCGCATTATCCTCATCATCGGAATCCCGCTGCGGCAAACCCCCGCCGCCGTTGACATAATCGTCTTCGTGATCGACATCCGACCCTTCCTCGTCATCTTGATAGACCCATCTCGACTCCATGGAATCCATAGAAGCTAAACCCCCATTATCCCTCTCCGATCCCTCCTCCGCCATCCGTCTGCCGATCAGCTCTAGTTATTGTATATGTATGTACATTGGCTCCTCGAAATTGATCGGGGCGATACTTCTGCAGGATATAATCGCCTACTTTTCGAACCTATACGTGGAATGAACCCCCGGGGAGTGAATGACACATACGTACGCCTTCGGGTTCGTTCTGAAACAAGCTTTTCCAGGTTGACAACTGTATTTTATTATTTCGTAATAAATTTTATTATTATTTTTTTTAACATTTGTTTTGAAGAAATAATTAGCAACGAATTAGCATATGGACAGATTTTTAATTATTTTTAAAATCTTTAAGTTATTGAATATGATTAAAACTAGAATTAATCGTCCGAGTCGAACCGAAATCGAAAATTCGATTTTTAGTTTTTCATATTTTCGTTTTTCTGTTTGGTTTGATTTGATTTTTTTTTGAGTGTGTCTCATGTGAGACCGTCTCACGGATCTTAATCTGTGAGACGGGTCAATCATACCCATATTCACAATAAAAAGTAATACTTTTTCATGGATAACCCAAATAAGAGACCCGTCTCACAAATACGACCCGTGAGACCGTCTCACACAAGTTTTTGCCTTTTTTTACGGTCTTTTTCTTTCTTTTTTGCATTTTTTATTTGTCTTATTTATTTGGTCTATTTTTATTTTTTTTCAAATACTTGATTACTTTCCAAAAAAATTTGGATGATTAAAAACCATACATAAAAAAAATTGGTTAACTGAAAAAATTGAAAAAACCGAACCTAGCCATTAAATTCGGTTTGATTTTCGGTTTGTTTCGGGTGGTCGGATCGAATGAACACCCCTATGATTACAAATTATTTAAGTTATTTTTAAAATTTATTAAAATACGTTTTAATAAATTTTATTGAATGAAATAATGAGTATTTTTGTTCGTTCATTAAAATTGTCGATTGTCGATGTAATATGCATTATCATACAATAAGTATAAATATTACATATAATATAGATAACCAGCTGAATCGGCAATAGGCATATATGCATATTCGTACAGATTATAAAAATTAATAGAAAATACATATTTTAATATACAAAAATTAGTCTTATTTTTTTTTATTGGATATTATGATTAGTTGAAAGAATAGGAATTGAGAGCCATTAAGAAAATTGAGTAGGTTTGTGAGACGGTCTCACGAATCTTTATCTGTGAGACTGGTCAATCATACTGATATTCAAAATAAAAAGTAATACTCTTAGCATACAAAGTAATATTTTTTCATGGATGACCCAAAATAAGATATCCGTCTAATAAAATACGACCCGTGAGACCGTCTCACACAAGTTTTTGTCAAGAAAAATAATTAGAAACAACATTAAGTTAATATTTTTAATTTATACAACAAAAGATAAGTATGAACTAGTTTTATAAAATAATGGAACGTAAATATCATTCTATTATAATATTGATATTTCATTTTAGACTTGGCTACAAGTTGGGTTTGGTCTAGGTCTGAGTCGACCTCGTCGTGTTCAGGTCGGTACAACCCAAACCCTTAACAGGCCCGTCGTGGTAGTTATAATCCGGATCCGTGTCTAGTTAACTGTCGATTTCGGGTCCGATTCAACCTTTTTATTTAAAACAATTTAAATAAAAATTAAAGAATAAAAATATATAAATTTAAAAAAAATAAAGTTTAAATAATTGAACTTTTAAAAATTTTATCACATATTCCATTATCTAAATAACAAATCTATTATATTTCTTCAATAAAAATTATATTACATTTCAACTTTCAACGTCTTATATAAAAATATATTACATTTCATTATGTTTAATCATATTCACTTTCATTTCCTCCCGTCATTGTCCCGAATGTTCTCTCGGTTTTGTTATTGCCTTCTTTATTACTTTTAATATTTTGTGTTCAGCTAGTGTCTTTAGACCAATCATTGAGCAAACACGGGACTTTCAAATTTTTGAGTTTAAGCTAAAACATCTATCATCCAATGTATTTTATCAAATACTAAAATTTTGCTCCAGTGAAACAGTTGAAATGGAACAAGCTAGAATTTCTTGTAATTACGAACAAAAAAAATTGCAACAGTCGACCAGCCGACTCAACCCTACGAGTTGACGGTTGCACAACGGCCACAAAGTCATGGCCGATGATTTCAAACAATTTTTTTTTAAAAAAAGAACGATTGACCGCCTTGTTGGTCGGTTGGATGATCATGATCGTATGTCTTCATTGGTTACTTCATCAACGAATTGTGACCATTCGACATGTCATGTCAAACCCGTCCAACTCACGCGGGTTGACGATTTTTACACCTGTAAACGGTAATCGGACCACCGGTTTCGGTCACGGTTTTGGGTCAAAACCGTTGACTAGGTTAATTCGTTCCGTTGACCATAAGCCGATTCCAATTCGGGTCCGGGTTTGACCCGAGCCTTGGTTGGTCTAGTTCATTTATGACATTCAATATTGTCGTACTTATAATTATTTATTCTTAATATTTTAATCAAACACCAATAAATTTTTTTTAAATTAAACGCAATATAATAACATCTTGAAAAAACTCAAAATATGTTTATATGCACATAAAATTGTGGCTATTTTGATGAACAAAATCAAGGAAATTTGAGCTTTGGCCATTAGAAAAAGTAATGGTTTTCAAAAAAAAAAAAAATTTAAAAATTAATAATTTGGATAATCCTATATATCTTTGACACTTTTTATCTCAATTCTTCGCAAGGGTTTTTGGTTCTGCATCTGCAGCTCGCACGACCCTCTTCGCCCCTTTGTTTCACTGTTGACGCAATGGGCAGCGCTGTAGTAGTTGAAAAGACAGAGGAAGAACTCCGAAGAGAAATCGACGAACTCCACCGCCAACAACGAGAAGTAATTTTTTGCTTGTATTTATTTGTATAAATTCGTGTTTGATATCTATATACGTCGAAAATCTACTGTCTGAAGCTCCTGATTTCATTTTTATGGAAATATTTGTTGCATCAATTTTTTGAATTAATCCACGATACCTCGTTTTCCTTTCATCAGATTACAGAGCGGCTCCGCGATCCTAGGGGGATTCGCCGTGGTGGTTTAGCGAGCTCCGGTCCTCGCAATTTTACAGCCAATGGCGGTCGCCAGCGTGGCTTTGTTCGACCCGTAATTCTTTTATTAGCTTTTTTTGGACCCTTATTATGATTTATGCTGAAGAAAGATAAATAATCGGTAGTCAATTGATCTGTTAGGCGGAGAGAAATGAAATGGAGGACCAGCCAGCAGCAAAAAGGAGACTTTCTTCTGCTGTGGTGAAGGTGTGAAAATCCCTTTGAGTTGTTTTTAGCATTGTGGCGCTGACAATGCTTGTAAACAATTTTGAGTTCAAATTAATTGTTTATATTTTGGGTTGTTGAAGCTTGAGGATGGGGAAATAGCTGATGATGGCTCTGAAGCTGCGAAGGATGTAAGAAGGGAAGATTTACCTGTTGAAATCGAGGATACAAATGCGAGTCAGAGATCCCTTTGGCCGCAGCGGGATGGTAGTAAGAGGTCCTTGCCCTCTAAAATGGTACAAGAATTTGAGTTTTTTAATCCAGCTAATGCTGTGTTGAAGTCCTCGTGACTACTGGATTTAATTTGTTTTCTTCTGTTCTGTACTTGGTGTATATAGGACTTTGAAATCCCTCCGGCAGAGCATGTACCAAGGGTATTGCCTAAAGATGAGGATCCTAGTTTGATTAGCAGGAATAAGAGGATGCTGGGTCAGCTACTTGGGACTTTAGAGGTATCCTCACTTCTAGTCCTTTTAACTTTTTTTATTATTGTTTTCGAAGTGTTGTATTATCTAACATTTTTGGGTGGTTTAGTTCTAATTTCTCAAGACTGCTTATCTTTTTTTTTAAATTTACTCCAGCCAAATATCGCAAATAAGCATGTTGATCATTGAATTATTTTTTAAAGGTTTAAATTTATTTCCGCTCATTATATGTTTTGAACTTTCTGGAGTATCAATGCGAATGAGATGTGTATTGTTGGCTTGTTACCTAATAAAGGTGCTACTCTTAGTAAATGGTATCGAGATTCCTTTTTTTCCTAGTGCAAAGATTGAAAATGGAGTTATGGACATTTACTGTTGTTTGCCCCCTTTCAGAGGTTCAGGAAAGAAGACAAACAACTTTCGGGTACAGAAGCATACATGCGGAGGTCTGATTCTTTGAAAAGGGTGAGTACCTTGTCTTTTTCCATTTGAAAAGTAAACAAAATTAAACACAAGGGGCTAGTGTATCATAAGAGTCGGGTGAGAGAAATTAGCTGTCTTGGACTATCAATCTGGTTCGACAACGTGGCTCTAAAAAAACTATGAGCTTCAATGATACTTTGATTTGTGTATGTCGGCATAGTCATTGTGAACTTGGATTTGGCATCCTGAAGTTGTAAGGATCTAAGTTAAAAAATGATTATGATGAACTAATCCTATATAGGGTCTGTGTGTGTCCATGCACATGCATCATATATATACATATGTGTGCTCAAACTCCAAATAATTTTGCTGAGGGACGCCAGAAGAAATTTTCGTGAAATCCGGAGTGCGCTTTTCTTCCTTTTTCTTGTTCTCCATGCTTGGCCTGGCTTGTAACCATAAAAGTCGAACTTAGAGATTTATGTACTTTTTATAATTTAAAGGTTAAAGATAATATTCTTTCCACGTCAATTAACTTGAAATATTACGTGTTTATGTAGGCTGAACAACGAGCACGTGAAGAAAGTGAAAAGCTGAGGCAGCAAGAGCGTGAGCAGATTGCAGAAAAGCGGAAAAGGGATCTGGTTCGATTTTAATGTTGATCTATTATGTCTTTATAATGAAATGTTATGTTATTCTCTCTGCTGTATGCAAAATAGTAGCTTTCTGAATTATTTTCTCTATTGCCTGTGTTATTTTCAGACTCTCAGAGCGCGTGTAGCTGCGAAGGCAGAGGAAAAGAAATTGGAATTGCTGTTTCTTCGATGGAGTGAGCATCACAAAAAACTTGGAAATTTCATAAGGTGCCCTCATTTTCTGTGGTAATAGCTTGAATATCCTCTAGCATGACCAACGCGCTGATTCTATTATTTTCTACATGCTGCAGGTTATTATTAATTTTGGTCCAAAAGTGGACATATTCACAATTTTATTGACACAAAAGATAAGTGTCCGTTCATATGCAGAACCTTGAAGCAGTTAAATGACCCGGGTTCCTTGCTGCACAGGAGTTAAGATGATCTAATGAATTTTTATTGTCTGAGTATGACATATTTCTTCTATTTTCTTTGCTTGTGATCTTCCAGGACAAAGACAGAGCCTCCGATCTATTACATGTTTGCCAAGCCTCTGGAGGATCGTGACGAAGCTTTGCTTGAGCAGCAAAAAGAACAGGTGAGTTTTTCTTGTGACTTACTCCTGCTACCACTTGATTGCTTGAAAGCATTGTGCAGTAAGATTTGTAGATGGGCTATTCAGTACTGAAACCCATCCTTTTCTCGTTTTTTATCTATAATTAAATAAATGTACTTCTGTGCATTGCTAGAATGAGTCTTCCATTTAGCAATTTCTTTATTTTTGTCACCAGATGTTTCAAGAATGGAAGTCTGCTAGGAGAAGTGAGCTATCACAGTATCAGAAGGAGATGGCAGAAAAGTACATTGCGAATGTGGAAAATGGTCTGGAAAGGTGGCAGAATGGACGAAAAGCTTGGACAGCAAACAACGAAGCGACAAACTTACAAGAGACAATGGACAAAGAACTTGAGACACATCAGCTTGAGCACGGGCCTAAAACTAGAAAGATCCCTGGACAAAGCAACAACGAAGATGAGGACGATGTTGAAGATATCAATGCTGCGGAGGATGATATGATGGATGATGTGCTTGGTGTTGATGAAAATGTGCGAAGGATAGATGAAGTAGTGAAAGCAGAAACAGATAATGGCATTGCTGTTGAGGAGAACAAAGATGAGTAGTTTATTTTCTCGTTTCTAAAATTTAGTTCATGTTCTTATTGTTGCAAGAGTGTGTATTGGAGGATATATATTTTCTCTAAATTCCCAGTTTCTTTATTTGCGAATTTATTTGATGGTTTGAAAAGTCCTAGATTTTGATTTCCTCTCATGGGATGGGATAAAGTTGCTTATGGTGGTTCTGTACAATTTACTGTATGAACTGAGAATCTTGAGGCCAATATACACACACACGCATTATATTATTGCGTGTCAACCATTGTACAAACTATTTTTTACCATCTTAACTCGAATGAATGAGAAAATATCCTCTTTTTCTTCAAGAATGAATAAAAAATGTACAATGAATTGTTTTTAATTTTATAGTAACTGAAATGATAATCGAGGCCAAGTTGAGCTGATAGCTTGTTGAAAAGATGGTCAAAATTTCTTAAAATTCTCACTTCAACTCAATTGCAAAATGATACCAAATAAAAGGTAAGCCTTTTGATAATGGTCATCAAAATGTCAGTAGACGAACCGTTCAAAAAATTTAATTGAGAAATGTACTGAAAAAATTGATCAGCTTCCATTTTCAAACTGAAATATCCAATGACAAATGAAAACGTTTTTTTAAGTGAAAACACACAATGTATCCAACCAAACCAAACAAAACCTAAATCTATTATATACTTAGATAATTAGTTAATCATTGTATTTGAATGGAAGTTGAGCCGCTTACTAAACCAAAATCAATTA
This sequence comes from Primulina huaijiensis, assembly GCF_012295235.1. NCBI lineage: Eukaryota > Viridiplantae > Streptophyta > Magnoliopsida > Lamiales > Gesneriaceae > Primulina > Primulina huaijiensis. Next base: position 21,560,843 of record NC_133307.1, read on the forward strand.
TGTGCTTTTATAAAATATAATTTAAAATATTTAGATTTAGGTTGCTATTACTTGGTGGACGATAATACATGTGAATAAATTATATTTAGACTACTAAAATAATTTTATAGAATATGGAATAATGATTGATAAATAATAACGTATTTAGTTTGATTGATTAATTTTGAGATCGAAATTATGATAAGTGACGAATTATAGTTTGGCAAAAACTTGTGTGAGACTATCTCACAGGTCGTATTTTGTGAGACGGATCTCTTATTTGAGTCATCCATGAAAAAATATTACTTTTTATAATGAGATTATTACTTTTTATTGTGGACATCGGTAGGATTGACCCGTCTCACAGATAAAAATTTGTGAGACCGTCTCACATGATACTTACTCTTATAGTTTTGCCTTCTATCTATCTATGATCAATAATCTTATGTGAGTTATGTGGCTGGTCATGAGATTGAGAATTTTATTATTATTGAAGTATGTGAATTATCATTAATTTACATGTAAGTTGTTTTTCATTTATGAAAGTTATTGTGTATAAATATTATTAATTTTTTTTAAAAAAATATATAAATTGAGTTAAAAAAATATTTTTCATGAATAAGGATAAGTTAATGCAATATTAAATAATATCATTAAATTATTTGATTTTTTTTTGTAACAACTCAATTTAAGTTATTGATAAAGTATGATTTAAATATAATTAAGTGTCATTACTTAAGCAAGTGAAGTAATTATTCAGTAGCCGGTTCGGAATCGCCGAAGACCAGTTCGAATCTTCTGAAAGTGAGTTTGGAGCATCCAAATCCATGCAGCCAACAAAGAAGTAACATGTCCAATGAACATCGACATGTAAGAGTTAGGACCTTCCGAACCCAAGATCGGATCTTCGGATCTCTACCGTCTGATGAGGTGTCAAGGTGACATGACATGTAAGGAAGAAGCTGGTTCGAAGTTTCTGAACTCAGTCTATAAATAGGTCACTCGGATTTTGTTTCAAGGCACATCAATTATAGTTTTCCTCTAGATTCTAGTGTTATTCTAGGTCTTTTCAATTGTTCATGAAGGCTCGGCAAAGTTGCGAAGCGTTCCTGGAGTGGTCTGTAGCACGAGGATCGAGTTACAAAGCTGTCTTCAAAAGACTGACTACGGACGAAAGTATGATCCGATGACCTTAGTTAATTGGGGGATAGTAGAAAAGAATTATAAAGAATGTTTAGAAAGATGAGTTCAAGAACATGGGAAGTTAGTAATTTTATCTTGTTTGATGTCCATGATCACCGGATAACATTTAGTTTTTTCCCCATGATATTTTAGAGGCACGTAAGTACTTACTAAGATATCCAGCTGAGTTTGCATTCGTATGTGTTGTATTTTACTTGTCATATAATGCTTGTTTATTTCTCATGATATATATGTATAATTCGCATATCATGTTGAACCTGTTTATTCTTTGAGAGAAGCCTTGTTCTAGAAAAGGTCGTTCAACCCTATTCCTTGGACGATCAGATATCGTGAGACACCAACTGACACTACTTAACAATGTGCTACAATTACCCCAGATATTGAATGTCCAAGATTTTAACATGAGTGTTTTATGTTGATAAAAGATTGACATATGGGTAGGATATATATCAATGACTCAAAGACACAAATATAAATAAACAATTCAGAATTCTATTCAGGCTTTTACGTTGATATAAGATTGACGAATGGGTAGGATATACTTATTAATCCAACGTCACCCGATTGCTAGTTCTAATCTATCTATACATAAAGCTCCGTTTTTGTTGGAAATTCCCCCATAATCTTTGACTAAAAAAGGGAAGAGAAATTTGTTTGGTATGATTTTATTGAAATTTAAATTTGTTGGTTGATTAATAAATTTTATTTGGGAAAATTGAGCATTTCCGATGGATATTAAATGAACATATCTGAAAACTATTTACAAGTTCCGATGATTTTAGTAACTACCACAAGGGATTCCTAAATTTAAGACATTCCAAAAATATTTCGACATTGAAATTTTACTTTAAAATTTTTAAAAAAAGTATCAATACTCAACATAAAATGGTACATTTATACTGATAAAACTTAAAAGTCGAATTTTATAATTTCTCAAACTTCAGTAAACAACTATTTAAAACTAACTAACTAAGATCATTATATATTTAAAGCTTAGAGATATTTAAAGATTTTTAAGGCTTAGAGATATTTAAAGATTCAAGGACATTAAAATTCAACTAAAAAACTTGTATAAATATTTTGCTTCATAAATAGAACAGAATATATTTTAAAAACCTTAATGTTTAATTATTTCAAGTTGTATATTTATGCTTCTAATAAATATGTTGGGTTAAGCGTGTATGAGTGAGATTAATAATATGATTCGTGACCTCTTGAAAAGTTCTCGCGCGTCAAACTACTGATGTCGTGTCGTTTGATTTGATTGGCTATGTGGGTCGTAATAAAATGACACAAAATCTTGACGGGTAGTACTGTCTTTGTTGAGGACGAGACCGATGATGGGAAATGATAAGACTGATCTATAAGGAATATGAAATATGATCAGCAGATAGACAATCACCACCTCGAACTCATGAGCCTAACAGCTTGTTCCATTAGCACATAAGTAAATGCATTTTGCGCTGCTACAAGTATGAGGAAATAAAATTGTGCATTGACTAAAAGTTATAACTTTTGGCCTAGTGATAAATAATTGATTCTAACAATTGATATCAGAGCGAGATCATGAGTTCAAGTCTATCAAGAAACATATTTATATACTTCTTGGAAAGAGAATATTGAGTTAAGTATGCATGAGTTATAGTAATACTTGAATTAACCTAACAATCTGATCCATTAGCACACAAATAGATACACTCCGCACTATCACAAATATAAAAAAATTACATATTGATTAACAACTATAGTTTTTGATCTAATATGAAGCGTTAGATTCTAACAAAATATAACTTGAACATTTATTAAGTGGATCCTATAAAACTTCTCACATATTCCAAGACATATTAAAGTATTCGGTTTTTCTATTTCAACACATGTTCTTAGTCATCTATTTTTATATAAAAATCTACTAAAAATATAATACAAAGTTTCCCACTTAAACTTTATTACTAAAAATGGTATATGAATCACCATATTAAATATGTTCATCACATAATATTAATAATTTCAAACGATTATTCAAACTCTCATATTTTAATAATTTTAATTTTAATAAATAATTACATAAAATAACTTTATTTGTTAACAAATAATGTTATTAATCAAATATTTCAAAAAAGTAATTAAATAATAATAAGGGATTAAATAATAAATATATTAAATTATGGTGCTTATAAAATACCATCGAACTCTTACGTTCTCATCCTCTTCTCTCTGGAAATTCTCTCCTCCATTGATTTTTAGCCCTCAAAGTTTCATTGCAATGTCGAAGGAAGTTGTTGATATTGGCCCTGCTTCGGGTTCGGCGCCCAATTCAGCCCCCAATTCGCCTAAGAACCGTGTCAAGTTCTTGTGCAGTCACGGCGGAAAGATCCTCCCCCGCCCCGCCGACCGCCACCTCAAGTATGTTGGCGGCGAAACCCGTGTCATTTCTGTGCCTCGGGACATTCCTTTCCAAGGTTCTGCATTTCATTTGCTATATGTTCATATCTTTTTATCTGGAAAATCACAATTCTCACGATTTTCCTTGTGTTGGGAAGTTAAAGTTTTGAAACACTCCGTATTTCCTTGAGAATTTTTGACGGTTTTACCCGTAAACGGAACAACTTTAATGAACCTTAACTATACGGAATGCAGTATGAAATAGTTGGTCGCCACTCTTGGCTTTCTCCATTTACGGAAGAGAAGACTTCGATTTAAAATTCATCAATTATCTTTTATCTGATTTATAATTTATAAGGCAGATGAGATAGTTTCTAAAAATTCTTGCATGTTTTTGTTATGCATTGTAGCCATTATTTTCTACTCATCTCGTTATTCATGTTGCTTATATGGTTTGGATTGCAAAACTTTTCTGTGGTGGTGGAGTTGGTGGCAGATGGCAGTTGCAAGATCAATTTAGAGTTGAGGCATGATTTGCAATGGTGAATACTATTAGTAGACCTAGTGAGAAAGAAGATGCTGAATCTTGGAAAGGAAAGAAAAGAAAAATGTTTTGATTTTCATCCAGTCCTGGCTTTAAATGTTCTCACAATGAGTGGTTTTCATTATTTACAGAACTTATGAAGAAGCTCACTTATCTAATCGATGGAGAAATGATCCTTACGTACCAAGTCTTGTTTGAGGACCTCGATTCCTTGGTCTCGGTGAGATCTGATGAAGATCTACGCCACATGAAGGATGAAGCTACCAACTATGAAACCGCCGGAGCTCCAAAACTTCGGTCATTCCTACTCCCTGCAAATCCCTTTTCGTTGGAGAACCATGTGGGCTATGTAGATCCTCACGGTCTTGAGCAACGGTATATTGATGCCATCAATGGCATAATCCCCTCTGCTCCATTCAGCACGAAACAACTCTCAACTATCAATTCCGTCCAACGTGACTCTTTAGTTTCCTCGGCATGCTCTTCCCCGAGGTCACCAGATAGCTGCACCACAGAAACCATAAACAACGAAGCCATGCTTCATGTAAACCACAAAAGCAGCCATACCAATATGCACAAAGTTTGCAGTATGCCTAGCATATGCAGCTTAAATTCTCCACAAAAAACAAGCCATTATTATGTTCATCAAATTCCTCACCAATATCATCAGAGTTATAGGCAGCCACACTGTCCTGCCTACCAATCTCCCAAGCCACCTATTGATTTCAACAGAAGTGTTGGGCTCGAAAGGCTCATGTCTGTGAGGTCTGTCGGCCGAGTTGAGGGGATGAATTACCAAGTGGACCCTGTCCCTCACAATTACTACTCGGCTTCAAGGCAGAATGTCGTTTTGAACCCGGTTGTTTTGAGTCCGTGGCACGGCCACAATGAGATGAAGGCATGGGATAACACTACGGGTGGGGATACTTGAACAGACTTTTTGCCAAATTCTCCGTGGGAATTAACAGTGAGGATGTTGAGTTCTTGCTGTGTTATAGTTTGACGTGATGTTTACTTGTATATTGAACGGTTTTTAGCTCTCGTTGTAAGATGGAACGTACTTGAGTGTTAGTTTGAAAGACGTATATCAACAACATTGTATTGTACATAAAGATGTCGAATTTTTTCTTGTTTTTAATTTTGTCCGTTCTGGATTTGTGATTTATGTGCTGTCAAGTCTTTGTACACAACCATCTTTCAAACCGAATATAGATTTTTACAAGGTTGCAAGAGAATGATGTTAGTTTCGAGTACTTGAAATTTTAATTTGATTGCATAATTTATTCAATTATCAATTGAAAACATCAAATTTCAGACAAAGAGAGAGTCATGACAAAGAGAGAGTAAGAGGGGTAACAAATGACTTAACTTACTAACGTTTGGTTTTATTTAAACATTTCAAGTTCTTTTATTTAATTTTTGAATTGTAGTTAACATATAGAACAACAAAACAGCCAGAAATAGATTCGGGTGATTGTTATGTTTTAGTATTTATTTATGAGCATAAAGTCTAAGTGCAAACGCCTCTCGCAAAAATTCCACGTTCCCTTGAACAATATTATTTTTTCACTTTGCACGAAAAAAATTTGTTTTTAGAAAAAAAGAGAGAAATTAGCATGATTTTTGGGCCGTCCTTTTACCTCAAGGATTAGGTCCATTAAATAGTAGAGGTTCACAAAAATTTAACAAAACACGCCCGGTGGGACTCGAACCCACAATCGCCTGATTAGAAGTCAGACGCCTTATCCATTAGGCCACGGGCGCTTTATTGATATTCGTGTTTTTATGTTTTTTTATTTAATTATATTTTAGAATATCATTTCCATTTGGATTAAAATATATTGCCACTTCAAGCTTGTTTATTGGATGTTTTTACTTCAGGATTTGGTTGTCCGGGCATTTAAGCAAAGCAACGGAAGATAATGAATTCTATATCGCCGGCGTTCCGACTTACCACCGCCAAGCCTGCGGCGGTCATTTCCGACGCCACTTTCCTCTACATACCCTTCTCAATACACGCAGTGACCCAAAGCCCAAAAACCCAGAAGAAACCTGCCCTTAGACAACGCTCTTCAAAACCCAACAAAAGTATATCCCCATCTCCAGTCCTCACTCCATATACAGCTCCCTCATCTTCAATTCCTCGCAAAAAGGTCCATGATTTATATATGTGTGTGTTTCTTTTCTTTTTAAATTGGGTATTTGTTTTTAGTTTCCTGGACTTTTGTTTTCTCTCTTTCGTCTGTCCTCAAATTTTAAGAGGTTTTCTAGATTTTCGGTGTCATATGGTGGATTCAGGAAGTGGGTTGGTGGATGAAACTTAGATTTGTAGAAAGGCTGCATATGTCACTTTTTTCCCTTCGCCCCTTGGTCTCCCTGACCCACGAATATAACCAGGCGGCAAAGTGAGATAGGTCGTGGTCATCGTGGAACTGTCATTTTAGCATAAAATTTGTTTTGGCCCCTACATTCTGATCGTCCTTGCGGTTAGTAAGTTATAATTTGCTGGTCACCCTTTGTTTTTTTTTCCAATTTATAGATTCTGGTGCCTATTGGGTTCGGGACAGAAGAAATGGAGGCAGTGATAATGATTGGTATTCTTCGTCGCGCAGGTGCAGAGGTAACATTGGCATCAGTGGAGGAGCAACTGGAGGTTGAGGCGTCTGGAGGCACCAGGCTTGTAGCTGACACATTCATATCTTCCTGTTCTGATGAGATTTTTGATCTTGTTGCACTACCGGTCGGTTTTGAACTATTCTAAACTACAGCTACGAGTCTTTGTTTCTCTCTTTCCAATTGCTAGTGTGGTTTTTTTAGTCGTATTTATATGTACATTAGTTAACGACCATACACCTTAACTCACGTTTGCATCAACCTACATTGGCCTTATATGCCAAGTAGGGAGGTATGCCAGGCTCTGCTCGTTTAAGAGATTGCAAAATTCTTCAAGATATAACAAGCAAGCATGCTGAAAATAAACGATTGTACGGTGCGATATGTGCTGCTCCAGCTGTTGCACTTTTGCCTTGGGGACTGCTCAAAAGAAAGCAGGTACTTGCATTCTGTGCTACATTTGTAGTTTAATGATTTTTTTTCTTGTGATATATGCTATTACTCTGTTGGCTAATTTGATCGTAGTTTATCCTGCAAGACGACTTGTCATCCTGCCTTTATGGACAAGCTTCCCACTTTTTGGGCCGTTAAATCAAAAGTTCAGGTTTCTGGAGAGCTAACTACTAGTCGAGGCCCAGGCACTTGCTTTCATTTTGCTATATCATTGGTGGAGCAGCTCTTTGGCAAGTCTGTGGCCATGGATATTTCTGACTTGATGGTAAGCAAGAGCTTCTTAGATTTGATGTGTTTTGATTTTACCTACATTTGAGAGGACACATGGTTTGTGCTAATGAATTGTACGCACACCCTAAATGTTCCACATTATGTTTCAGATTTTATTTGAAAACATTTAATTTGTGTAGTTGTTAAGCGCTGATGTTGATGATCCGAAAAAAGAAGAATTTAATGATGTTTCGTGGGCTCTTGATCACACTCCTCAAGTAAGAGCTTCCTTTTTCTTCTCGATACACGTTGTTCACAGAACCTAGTGTATCCTAGATAATCCTTGTTTGTCTTAATACAATTACTTGTTCTTATGCTTCTGATAAATGCCATAGGTTCTTGTTCCAGTGGCTAATGGCTCTGAAGAAATTGAAGTGGTGACTGTTGTAGATATTTTACGACGAGCAAAAGTGAATGTTATCGTTGCTTCAGTGGAAAAATCTTTGCAGATTTTGGCATCCACTGGAACAAAAATTGTTGCTGACAAGATGATAACTGCTGCGGCTGAATCAACATATGATTTAATCATCCTGCCGGTATCTTACACTTGTATACTCGTATCGTGCTTCTTTCGTTTCTTTTTGGTTGGGAATCACGTTCCCTTGAAATCAGTTACGTCAATTGTAATATACCCGATAATGTATTTTTGTTAGGAATAACGTATTGTCCTTCTTTTGTTTTCGAAAGATGACATTTTTTGCTATACATAGTATGTCATGTAAGAATGTATTTGTCTGTGATATTCTATAACATATATTATTTTTATTCAGAGATGATATTGTATATCTGATGCTAAAAATATTAATTTTATTTTATATTATTAAAAATATAAAATAGTATTAAATATTTGTTTTTGTGCTCCCCAAAACAATAACTTTTTAAACTTTTTAGCACGAAGTAAAAAAAATGAAGTCCTTATCCTTAGCTCAGTGGAACTCGAATTTACTCAGCCTGAGTTATTGGCACCCCTGATCATTGTCCTTCAAAAATAGCGCCTCATTTGGCTCATTATTATCTAGGGAGGAGTTTCTGCAGATGAACGGCTTCACAAGTCGAGGATTTTAAAGAAATTGTTGAAAGAACAAGAGTCCGCGGGAAGGTTTTTTGGTGCACTCTGTTCTTCCCTTGCCATTTTGCAAGGTTATGGGTTGCTGAAGGTGCGATGCTGATGGGATTCATACCTCAATATTTCTGTATTTTTTTTTGTTGATTTCAAAACTCATTCTGGCTCTTCTTTGAACAGGATAGGCACGCCGCGGCTCACCCCTCTGTGATGAGCGATGTCAATAACATGGTGACTGGTGCTCGAGTAGTCATTGATGGGCAACTTATTACCAGCAAAGGACGTGCTACTGCAACTGATTTTGCGCTGGCTATTGTAAGCAAGCTTTTTGGGGTAGCAAGAGCAAGGAGCGTAGCGGAAGGTTTGGTTCTGGAGTACCCGAGGTGACAACCGGGATACCTCGCCTTGCTTGTCGGAAGCTCGTCGTGAGTCTTTTTCTGCATTAAGTGTTACATGTTCTCCAGGAGATTGGCAAGTCTTGAAACCAAGAAACGAGCAGTTGTCAGGGTAGCATTCCACATAACATTCTCAGTAATGAGGTATGACCCATAAAAATTGAGTTTTGTAGTTTGTCAATTTCGAAAGCTGTTTTAACTCTGATTATGTAAATTATTTTATATTGGAGTAATATGAATAACATTAGATACNTTTAAGATTACTTAGTCATTTGCGCTATTAACGTTTGTACTTTGACCAACAAACTTGATAGATATAAAAACAAGTTTAGAACTTCGATGGATGTTTCAAGTTTGTTGATCAAAGTACAAAAATTAATAGCGCAAACGTCTAAATAATCTTAAAATCATATAATATTGAATTTTAAATAAATTTATTGCATATTACAAGACATTTTTAGTAAACAACAAAAATTTGACCTAAAAAGAATGATTGTGCCAATAAATTGAAAAAGAAGAACATAAAATGACAAGGAAATAAAATATATACATATATATTATATGTATATAAAGAAGCAAGATTTTACACAAAGGAACCTTAAAAAGTTACACCAGGGTTACTTACACTACAGATCAAAAGTTTCAATGAGAATCAAACGAGATTTTACACAAACAAGGAACCTTAATACACTGGTGTTACACTACAGATTAATACAAAGCAAACAATCCATTTTAAGGACACGAGTCAGTTTCCAAGATATCTTGAACCTTATACACAAACAAAGGGTTGAATATTTCTCCGTTCCCCAACCCCCCACAAGCCTCTGCCTACCAAGGTCCAGTGCTCGTCCTCCGCAGACATCTTCTTTTATCTACCCCTGGTTTCTTTTTTGTCTCCGGCGTCTGTCAACAAACAAAAAACCTTTACTTTAAGATACATGGCACACAACACTGTGGAACATGTGATGAACATACAACTCAAAATGTATACCCTTAACATCCAGCATGCTGAGCGGAATGTTGTTAAAATTTTGGAATATACAATATGTAAGTTCCGGCTACATATCTTTTCTCATGATTGGAAGAAAAAATCTCACTATACTCCAACAGTATACTGAGAGATTTTGCGAATATGCAAAATTACACATGAATCGTATTCTTATATAAGACATAGATAGGCTACACAAATACAACAAAATATCGAACTGTAACATAAACCCGTGTTCACAATATAAATCAATTCATCCATGCAACCTGTGGCAACAAGTCATATGAGTGTGCAAGAAATTATACAACGAATGTTCTGACTTTTGCATTTAATGTTCTGGATATGGTGGTACATTGGAGGAAAAGATAGTTTGAATTTGTCTATCAACATTTGCAAGTAAAGCAATTTAAGACGACACGGGATTCAGTACCTGAGTTTTCTGCATCTCCAAAATTTCTTGCTGAAGCAAAACATGAGAGCAGAAACAGTAAAAATACGTTAGAATCAAGAACTCACATGATTAATTTTTTGGAGCATTTTCTTATTGTCCCATAAAAATTACCTGTTTTTTACGTAACTCGAAGTTCATTTCTTTGAGTGTTGCTACTTCCGCTTCCAATTCCAAGGTATATGCCTGCTCATGTTTTAAATTTAGGACAATAATAAATAAAAATATGAGCCCTGATGAGTCACAAAGACTACAAGATCATAAAGTGCCATCAAACATAAAACTTTCTAATGAATCACCTGCTTCCTAGCACGGGACCTCGCAGCAGACTCCCTGTTTTTGATCATTCTTCTCCGCCTTCTCTCCACTACTTTCTCCAAAGATGCAGTCGATCTCCTCCCTCGTCCCCCAACTTGACCAAACGCATAAGGCAAAGGAGAAGGAGAAAGGGATGATGGTGAATCTACACAACCCTTAACACTAACATCACAATGAGGATTATTATTCCTAGGCGAATTTTGTGCGACTGTCACTCCATTAGATAATCCCCCCATGCCCATTACTCCATTTTGGTATATTTTATTATCCATAGCATTTGTTATCCCGGCCATTGAACCCTTCATTGGGGAGTTGTTTCCGACATTTGTAGGAGAAGAAAAGGCTAAGGTTGTTCTCTTAGGAAGAATAGGCTGTAATTGTGGCTGTGGTTGTGGTTGTGATGCAACACTGGTTACACTAACACCACTTGTGTAGATCCCTACATTTGACGAAGCAAGAAAGTGTTGATTGCCCGATACAACATTGTTCTGAGATGGTACTTGTTGAAATTCTGTGGTCAAACCAGCATTATTATTCTCGTTTTGTAGAGGTAAACAGGGATAGGCTCCATTGCCGGTTGGCCCCCCAGAAGTTTGAGCATCTTCTCTAACCACACCCGCTTTTGCCAAAAAATCTTCTAATGTCATCTCACCTAAAGTGGGCTCCCTCGGACCCAAGTTCAAGCCCCCACTTGCACTAACATCTTGTACGCCAATTGTCTCTCTGAGAACGTCTCTCCACACTTCATCCACAGTTTTTTGGCTAAGTGTACGTGGTAAAGTTAATGAACCCTGCCTCTGCAAATTCCCATTCGGTGCAATCCCATCTCCCATGGTAGAGGTCGAGGCATGAGTTTCTTCAGCCGTCCAAATGCTTTTCAGAAGTTCCTCCATATTCATGGATCCAAATTCCTTCCCAGGAACACCCAAAGAATTTTGGAACTCCTCGAAGGTCAAGGAGTATATGGAAGACTGTCGCGCAAAGGGGGGGTTACTTGTTTGATTCCAACCACTGTCATCTGTTTGCGACGTGTTTTCAAAATTCTTGAAGTCCATGTAAGACCCCATAAGTACGAGATAGCAAACCGGAGCAACCAGCTGTCTGAACTCACACGAGTCACCAGTTCAGATCTTGATGATCTACACAACAAGACAAACACAACCATTTAATGCAAAGTTCTTCCTCAAATTCATGCAAAAGTATAGACATGAATGAAACAGTATCATACTTCAAATCATCTAAATACTGGATCAACTCAATACAACAAATTAATGGTTGCATCCATGAAACATGCAAATTCAGAGGCTCGACATGAATTAATATCCCACTTCAACGTTTCAAGGTTGCATTTGACTATTATTACAACACATGGAACCAACCTCTTTTATTTAAATCAAACCCAAGAAAACAAGAGCAATGCAGTTTTCAATTGATTAAGTGGAAATATAGTTAGAAAAAGATTTCAGTCCTAACGTCGTTAAATTCTCAATCTCCAAATCACACAAGTGGAGAGTAAACCCAGATATGTAATGTCAGTTACTGTCATTCTCATACTTGAGTACTCGCAAAGGGACCCAGAAGACCAAAGCACAGTGTTCTTCAAAATAATCCCCATGGCTTCTATTTCGCTTCTTTATGTTTTTAAAACCCATCTGGAAACCCAGATACACCAACTAAATATCAATCTATAAACACCACGAGAATCCAATCCTAAATTTAATCATTTCCATTACTCCCAATAATCAAATGGATCCGTAATCACTGGAACATAGTGTCAGAAGTTACAGAAGAATCAGTCCCCTTTTTTCCTAATTGTTTTCCCTATCTATCCACACTGAACAACCAGAAGCAGAACCCATGTACATAAATTTCACCTAACTACCAATAATTCAACACTAGTACAACCTACTACTTAATCTTGCCGAATCCTACGACAAACCGGTAATCGTTCTCCCCCCCCCTTAAAAAAAAAACTACATAAGAAATGTTCGATCAACATCGATCACTCTCTATAACCCGAAACATTAACCGATTTAACTAATTTCCCCAACTAGCCAAGTAAAAAAAAATGAAAAAAAAAAAGATGAAAAGAAATATCTAGACCAATCACCTTATGGAGGGAGATTTCTTCACCGACCGGCTTGTTCTTGGTGGAGTCGACAAGTGTCTGGTGCCGTTTCGACACATTATAAACATATTTTACTCATTTTTTATTTCTGCGGGTCGGCCTTTCCAAAACGTGGACCAATAAGAATAAGGTCCAAGGGTCCTTGATTTGATGGACTATCCAATGAGAGGGCTCTACGTGGGAGTATGTGGATCGTTCATATATTCTCGACAAGGCGTATAGTGGCGGCTTCTTATTGGCTGGAATTTCGGTGCGGGCAGCGTGTAGTACGGACAAGATTGATTTGAATTAAGTCAATATATTTTGATTAAAATATTATAAAATCGGACCTTTTGCTAGTGGCGAATCAAACGGTGAAGAAGATCAAGAGAGGATGATATATAAAATAGTTTTTTTTTTCAATTTTTTTAAAAAAAGTAAAATCTAGATCTTATTTGTTGATATCAAATACTATTTGACAAAAATTTGTGTGAGACGGTTTCACGGATCGTATTTTGTGAGATAGATCTCTTGTTTGAGTCATCCATGAAAAAATATTACTTTTTATGCTAAGAGTATTACTTTTTATTGTGAATATCGGTAGGATTGATCCGTCTCACAGATAAAGATTCGTGAGATTGTCTCACAAGAGACCTACTTATAGTACTTTAATTGAAAAATAAATAGAAATGATAAAAGAACGATCGAATTTTAGAAAATTCGAAATCATATATTTAAATCTAAACCCATGTCCACAATTTAAAAGGTTTGGTCTGTCAGAATTAAACAATTATATTGATAATATATATTTTAAATCTTTTTAAACTAATTTATTTATGAAAAAATTAGTAAATATTAAAATTTAAAATTTAAAATTTAAGTTTTTAACAAAACCCACGAAATCAAAATAACTAGGTATTATCTCTATTTCACCGAAATAGTTTATTAAAAATAAAATTTTTCGGTATCATCGAAGAAAAAAGGCAAGATAATAAATTGTTCACGTCTAGACAATTACCTACGAACAAGAATACGACTGTGTGAGATATACTACCGATATAGTTTAGTACCTTGTCGCAAAAGTTGAATGGTTTCTATAATTTATTTATATATTTAGGAAGTGTCTTGTAAGACGGTTTTACGAATTTTTATCTATATAACGGATCAAATATGTTTATATTTACAATAAAAAGTAATATTTCAGACATAAAAAGTAATATTTTTTCATGAGTATATTTCAAATAGATGATTTGTCTCACAAAATTAACTAGTGAAAATGTCTCTCAAAAATTCTTTTTTTTATATTTCTATATTTCATAAATATGTCAAATGATAAAATTCAATATATTTCCTATATGGGTTTGGTGTAGTTTTCTGGTATGGTCATATCCTATCCTCAAGGTCGAGTTTATTCGGCCAGAAAAAATTATATTGAGAGTATTAAAATAACTTTATAAAATGTGAAATAACGATGTTTAAGCTATAACTTTTTTATTTTGATTGATTAATTTTATGATTGAAATTATTACTAAGTGGCAAGTTACAATTTTGTCATATGCCTATTATTTAATTTGTATTTGTAAAATTGAGATTGTGATTTTTATTAAAGAATTTAAATTATTATTAATTCACATGTAATTTATTCTAGATGAAACCGTCTCACGGATCTTAATCTGTGAGACGGGTCAATCCTACTCATATTCACAATAAAAAGTAATACTCTTAGCATAAAAAGTAAGGCAAAAACTTGTGTGAGACGGTCTCACGGGTCATATTTGTGAGACGGATCTCTTATTTGAGTCATCCATGAAAACGCATTACTTTTTATGCTAAGAGTATTACTTTTTATTGTGAATATGGGTATGGTCGACCCGTCTCATGGATTAAGATCCGTGAGACGGTCTCACATGAGACCTACTCAAAAAGTAATACTTTTTTATGGATGACCCAAATAAGAGATCCGTCTCACAAATACGACCCGTGAGACCGTCTCACACAAGTTTTTGCTTTTATTCTAATTCACCAAAATTATTGGGTATAAATATTATTTATTATGTTAAAAATAAAATTAATTAATTGAGTAAAACATGTTAATTACGAGTTAATTATAGCAACGCATTTATTAAGATGTTGATAAGTATTTATTAAATTTTCTGACCGAACGTGTTAATTACGAAAGTCAAACTTCTTACCAAGATATGGGGTCGAGGACACACTGCTCGAAAAAATATTAATATGGTAACACGCATTTTGCACGAGTAATATAAATTTATTATAATTAAAAGTGAATTTTATTTCCTAAATGTTAAGATCGAGATTTAGATCTAACTCAATATCAAAAACTAATTTAAGTGGATATGATTGTCAAATCCATATATACAACTCTTAAGGACTTAATCCAGCCAATGCAAGACTTCTAACACACATCACTCGCGCCAAGAACGAATAACTAGAACGTGAAGTTTACATCATCGGATGATCCATAAGACAATCCAACATATAACGGTGGACATGAGATCTGATATTACTTTAAGATTGAAACTTTGACCTAATTCAACTCCAAAAACTATCTCAAATAAAGATGATTTTTTAAGTCAATATATATAAATCCGAAAAACTTAATTCAATCGATGTGAAACATCTAAAAACTTTCATAAATAAATAATTTTATCTTCATTCACAATTATAACAACCAAGATTTCAAGGGACTAGGTAAAAATACAGTTCAATTGAAACGAATTAGTTTTTAATGTAACTAATTAGACTTTTCAAGCACCTGACAATATCTACTCGCAGTGAACGTTAAAGTGGGGAATCCTTTTTAAGATACATCTCACTAACTCCACCCACGTGGCTGTCCACTTTAAATTTTATCTTTGGTCCAATATTTTATCCACATATTTATCTGATTAATGTGATTTAAAATGTATTATATTTGTTATGAGGTTTACCTAAATCATATCGAAAAATTGTGAATGTAAGTTCTATCATCGTGAAAAAAATACAATATATTGTAAATAAAATCAAATAGTTTCTATGATATTTATGTTTTACGGTCAAAAAAATTCATGTTGCATTAACAACGGAAAAAATATAGACAAACAATACAAATTGTACCGCTTCATAAATAAATAAATAAATAATCAAATTATAAAATTCACACCATAAATTTAGTGAAAGATTAATTATTCCTAAAAAAAATTAGTGAAAGATTAAGCAATTTGGGTTCATAATTGAAGCCCGTACGCTTTAAAGATGGCCTATACAATATGTCTTGCCACAGTTCACATTGTATCTAACATTTTCAATTTGAGATTTATCACTCAAATTATATTTGACATTCTGATATCTTTGCTTAAATATATTTCAGAAAAATGTGTGAATTGGTCTTTGTATGGAAAATAATTAGAGTGAAGTGCTATAAAGTTTACAACATAGTATATCTGATTAAAATATAATGTGATGGTAATATATTTTTTCCGATTTTTTTTAAGAATCAAATTAAATATATATACTATATTATTAAGTTTGAGACCCTTAAAATAACTAATTTTTGGTCGTATGATATGTTTTAATAATTATATATATTAATAAAGAATTAAAACTTTAATAAAAGTTATATATAACTTAACGAATAGTTATTATTTTCATCATGAACTGGCCCAATGCACCATTATTGTTCTTAAACATGTATAAAACATAAATAAATTAAACATAAAGTTTGGAATCTGAGCTGTACTAAATTATCTTGTATTGTCTGAATTGAGAGATCTTTTGCAGATAAGACATGCATCTATATTGTGAAGATTTAAGCTTGTCTCTTCTCTATATATACTGGCTTGGATGGTTAAGATTTTACCAAGCCAATTTAAGCTTGATCCAACGGCTAGTATGCTCCAGCATCTTCTACATCTTTGTACTTTGCACTTGTAATGGCTCTGTGAAAGTCTGAACTTGTTGTAATACATTCTCCAACATTGGATTCAACTCGGTGTTTTTATCAGAACTTTGGATTTAGGATTGTTCTGTTAGCCAAATTGTTAAAAACAAAATTATAGAAATAGGGAACGAAAGTAATTTCGTAAATATACAGACATAGCAACATCTTCAAAAGACATCTTTATCTAATTATACTCAATATATCAATCTATAAATGAAAAGTTTTCAAACCACTGTTGATGAGTAAGTATATCCATGTTTGGCAGAGGGAATTCATGCTTTGGGCATGTCTTGTTGAGGTCTCGGTAGTTGACAATCAAAAACAGCATACAAAAATGAGCATACTATTGAAAGTATGAATATCGTGTATAAAATAACAACAATAAAACAATAAATCAAACCGGGTCATGTACGAAGTACAGTTTCCTTAAAATAAATTTGTCCCCTCCGACGGTGCTTCGAGGATATCGACGGACAACTGTTTCTCAGGATACAACGCCAAAACCTTGCTGTAACTTAACACGAAGTAACTACACCAGCGAACTGAAAACGTACCTTCACTTTATCACCGAGATTTAACGGAAGCCAAATGAAAGCTAACAATATGAAATGCAAGAGAATGCTTGAAATAGATCTTGAGTGTAAAAACCATTATTATGCATTTGAAATAAGGAAATGAACACACTATTTATAAGCCTCAAAATGCACACCAAGAGTCATACAAGATTAATTAATATGAAGAGCCAAAAGTCTTCAACTAACTCAAGAATGTGGAAAGTCAAAAGGCATTTCTGCAATTATGAGCCATAATTAACTCAAGAATGTGGAGAGCCAAAAGACGCTCTCACATTCATGAGACATAATTTTTATTCAAAATTTAAATTTGATTCAAATTTTCAACATGTTCTAATTCCAAACCAAATAAATCGGTGTTGTTGCGTTCATTGTATTTCTGTTATATATATTGCTTTTTGTTTGTGATTCTGGAGGAACTCTTTGGCATAAGAGCCAGGTTCCTACAAAATACAAGATTCTTGGTGGCTTGTCGAAAAGGTGAATGATAATCTGCCCCAAAGAACTCAAGTTCTTCATTATTTGAAGAAAGCCTACTGGACATGGACAATCCTCAAACCACGACGAAGTCAAGATTTTGAGGTGGAGAAGTTTGATGGCAGAAAAGACTTCAACATGTGGAGGGAAAAGATGATTGCTCATATGGGAAATTTAGGGCTGGATGAAGCTCTCAAGGGTGAATCGAAGATGTCATACACCATTACAAACAAAGGTGAGATCCTAAGGAAAGCTAGAAATACAATTTTTGTAAGTTTAAGCGATCCAATCCTTGTCAAAAGTTGTGAAGGAGAAATCTGCTTGTTATATGTGGAATAAGTTAGAACAATTGTATATGACCAAGGCTCTGCCCAATAGAATTTATCTGAAACAAATATTCTATGGATTTAAGATGAACGAGAACAAGATCATAATTAAATTCTCATCTTCATACTTTGTGGTTCCTGAACACAAGAATCACTTCAGAATTTTTGGTTATATGGTATATGTTCATGTTAGCCAAGGTAAACTCAATCCTAAAGCCAAGAAAGGTGTCTTTTTTGGATATCCTAGTGGTGTTAAACATTACAAAGTATGGTTACTAGATTATACTAAATGTGTAATCAACAGGGACGTAATCTTTAATGAAAAATAATTTTATAAAACTAACACGAACATTTTAGAATTAGCCAGCTCTAACAATCTGAATAAAATGTACAATCTCAGGTGAAGTCCCAAAATATGATGAAGTTCAACATCATTCTGGAAACACCCATGACATAAGCCAAAATCGTGACCACCACCAAGGTTTACAAATAGAGATTTTATAGCCTTTTCCTTAAATGTGGCTTACCAACTGGAACTTGAAGAACCGAAAAACTACAACGAAACCAAAAGGAATAAAGATTTTCCTAACTGGATGAAAGAACTCAAGTCATTGGCTCAAAATGATACTTGGACTCTTGTTGATAAACCGAAGGGGAAAAGGGTCATTGGTAGTAAGTAGGTATTCAAGAGAAAACCAGGATTCCTGGGGCTAGAAACAGCAAGATTCAAGGCCAGGCTAGAGGCAAAGGGATTATCCCAAGTTGAAGGAGTAGATTATCATGAAGTTTTCTATCTTGTTGTTAAGCACATCTCAATCAGAATCATATCGGCAGTTACTGAAATTCAGAACTTGGAATTGGAGCAATTAGACGTCAAGACTGTCTTCTTGAATGGTAATCCCGAAGAAAGAATCCTATTGACTCAACCAGAGGGCTTTGTGAAAGAAGAAGAAGCTGGAAAAATTTGCTTACTTCAAAAATCACTCCATGGGATTAAGCAATCCCCTAGATAGTAGTACCGTCAGTTTGATGATTTTATGCTGAAAAAGGGATTCCATAGATCAAGATTTGATAGTTGTGCCTACTACTCTGAATTCCCATATCATTCCTATATGTGACTACTTTATCTATGTGGATGACATGCTCATTCCATGTAAAGAACTAAAGGAAATACAAAGATTGAAAGATCTCTTTAATTATGAATTTGATATGAAGGATCTTGGGCAAGCAAAGCGGATATTAGGAATGGATATTAGTAGAAACAGAAGTCAAAAGGACCTTAAGGTTCTCTCAAGAAGGACACATAAGGAGAAAGATGCTGAAATAAAATATGCTCATATAAAGGTTGTACCCTACTCAAATGCAGTGGGAAGCATTATGTATTTTATGGTATCACCAGACCAGACATTGCATAGGTTTTGACTAGCAGATTCATGATCAAGCCAAGTAGGGAACATTGATAGGCGATGTAGTGGCCTTGTTAACAATCGATGCAGAATATATTCCCCTTACGGAAGCAGGAAAAGAAGCATTGTGGATTAAAGGATTTGTTGGAGAAATGAGATATGAACAGAAATATGTAACAATATTTTGTGACTCACAAAGTGCCATATACCTATCTAAGAATGATATGTTTAATGAAAGAACAAAGCAGATTGATGAAAGGTTACATCGTGTAAGGGAAGATTTTCCAGATACTTTGCACTTGTAATGGCACTATGAAAGTACTTTGTACTTGTAGTGGCTCTTTGAAAGTTTGTGAAAGTGTGAACTTGTTGTTATACATTTTCCCTAGTGGATTCAATTAGATGATTTTCCAAAACTTTAGATGTAGGATTGTTCTCAATCCGAACCAAGTAGATCGATGTTCTTACATTCATTTTATATATTGCTTCATGTTTGCGATTCTGGAGTAACTCTCTGCATGTATTCATATATAAGTCGTCATATGTTGAAATTTGATATTAAATTTTATTAACACTATATTTTCAAGTTGTTTATCTTAAATTTCACAAGTATCTATCTCAATTTGAAATAATTGCATGGGGCAATGCAAAATTCAAAAGAGTAGGTCTTTCACAACGGATCATTCATGTGCATATTTACAATAAAAATTAATATATTTGACATAAAAAATAATATTTTTTCGTGGATGACTAATATAGAATATCTGTTTCACAAAATTAACTTGTGAGATTGTCTCACACAAGTTTTTTGTGAATTGAAAATGATGTGGGCAAAGGCTTTAACCTTATGTAGCTATCAATCGGATTGGTGTGGGGGCAAGGCAATCACAAAATGCGGGGATTTCATATCTTATTTGGCCGAATCAACGATAGATTGTCCAATGGTGGATCTTTCAAATGATGTGCACCAATTTTAAGTGTTATATTACCAAGTAAAATAGTAGATTATTAATTGTCAAATAATTAATTATTTTTTAGATAATAATTTGAAAAAATGGCCATGTTCGGATTTATTTTTTAAAATTAAATTTACGTTAAAATTAAAATTTCTATGTTAATTTTGATATAATTCTTATGGTTCATTGTTTTCATTTTCATTTTTTTTTCTATTAATATTTTGTATAATTTAGAATCTTGGAATAAGATTGTCCCACGGGCTTATCTGTTTGGCCCGAGTTGGGCATCGGGCTGTAAAAATATCTGGTTGACATCAGCGCCGCCTGACGTGTCAGATTATGACTTTTACCGACACGTGTGAAAAGCGCCTCATTGTGGGGCCGTCTTCCTTGAATCTCACCTGCGAAGGGTTTTTTCCCCGATTGTTCAATAAATTTTCTTCGGATTTATCCAGTTTGGTTTGATTCGTGTAATTGCCATCTTGATTTCATGGAAAGAAATTATCTGCCGGAGTTACCGTCGCCGCTGCTGGGGAACTTTTGCTGCGTCAATGGGTTAACTCGGTCGAACTTGGACACTTTAGCTGCCGAGAATGGCGAAGATACTTCACGCCGAACGGCAAATGCACTGCCGGTAATTTTCCTATTAGTTTTATATTTTATTTTATTTTTGGTGCAGATTAGTTTTATATTTTCCGACTCTTCGTTGTGGATACTTTTTGTTTCGTCGTTTTGACCTCTAGTTTTTGTCTGCTCGTATGTTTTGTTGAAGAATGTGTTCCTCTTACTTCTTGAGGATTTTATGCACGCTTCTTGCTTGGTTGATTGGGATTGCTTTTGAGTTCCCTGTGATATTTTTATTTGTTATTCACCTTTGCTTGCTTGGTCTTTTTTTGTTTCGTGTTTTGATGTAATGCGCTCATTTTAGCTGGCTCGACATCGGCTTCAGATATAAAAAAAAAAAGTTGGATTTTTGTGGCCTTACATGAAGGAAAATCAACTCTTCAAACGGATAATTTTCATGTTGAGGTTTTGATTTAGTTTTTATAATTTTTATTTTACCTTTTGTCTTTTAATTATGCCATATGGAATGGTGCGGGAAAAATATTGCTTTGCTCCTTTTCACTGGAACTGTCACTTGTAACCTGTTCTTAAGATGGTTAAATTGTTATAAGGAAAATTGGTTTGGATGTAAACGAATCAGGAGCTCTTAAAAGAAAGGTTGGTAATTGTTTATAGAATGTTCAAAGCCACTCGGATGTTATAGAAAGTTTATGGACCGACCTTTAGTAGTTTATATGTTCTTATTTTCTCTGTATGTTATATTAGCTATTCTATGCATCTTTATACATTTTTATGCAAATGTTAATTGAGCTTAATTACAACTTTTTTAGGTTGCTTCTCGTCTGAATAGCATCCAATTCCTCATTTAAAATACTTTCCTCTATTTTGCTAGCTGTAACTCAATGATTTGATTGAGCTTTAGGGCAGAAGATGTTCCAAAATTCGTTTTGGAGTCTTAATGCTCATTGGCTTTCGTGAAGCCATGGTAGACGTAAAAGAGATGAAAATAATCCCTGGACATCAACCTAGTTAATTAGCTGAATGTGTTTTTAACTTTTTAATCATACGTTAGTCTCATGTATTGGACTTCCTAGCATATTAGAAGGAGAGGATATTTTCCATGGAGACCTGAATATCTTAAAGTTAGTATTTTTACTAGTTTTCTCAATGCTTTTTCTCAGGATGATTGTGCTCTGTGGACAAACGAGAAGCACAGTTTATATCTTACTCATTTGGAAGTGTCATTTGTATAACATTTGCATCGGTCAATGGATTAGCTTGTGCAGAACTCTGAGAAGAACGAAGTAGACAAAAATATTTCTCAAAAGCGACCAGCCAATGTCCAAACTGCTGCTGAGCAGGTTACGAACATTGAAGATCTCAATTTACGTTTTCAAACGAACTGTATACATGACCACATTAACTTTTTGTTTTATTTTCCTTTCCCAGTTTACTTTTTCAGGGGATGGTTATTGTCCAAGGATCAGTAATGAAAGAGACGAGCCTTTTTCCCATGTTTCTTCTGATACCAATAATTCTCTCTCGAGTCCCTGGGTAGATAATTTCAAATGCATCCAAAGGTATTGCCAGCCAGTATCAGCTGATGTGCATCAATTCCTAAAGCTACATGGTACGAAGAAACACAGAAACAGAAAATTGATGGTCTCTCCTCAGTTGGCAACATGTTCAAGGCAGTTTTCTGCCAGTAAATCAGACAAAGCCGATTCATTTCACTTAATGAAAGGTGATTTTAACTCAAATTTTGGTGACGGCTAGTCTTTTTTCTTCATTTTTTCCTCGTTTTTGGTAAGGAAGCTGTGAATTCAAATTGCTAGGACTAGAATTTTCTTTATGAGTGCACTGAGGCTTTTTATTTTTTTTGTTGGTATGAATGTCTAATGGCATTTCCAGCGCGAGTGAAAGTAGATAGCATTAAATACTCAGATTCTAAGAAACTGAACCCCCATATTCTTTCTTATGAGTTGTTGATGCCCTGCATTATGCATGCCGCCATATCCTAACAAAAAATTTTGCACAAATTCTTTTTCCATTGCCCCTTGTTTGACTTTCATATATTGTTAACAATTTTATAGCTATCTCCTGGATGATACATTTTTCAGAAAGTTGGCTTCACTTCATAAGTTTTGAGTTCAAATATCTGGCATCTCCAATGTACACACACAGTTGAGCTTTAAGTCTGAAAATGTATGAAGTTGAACATTCATATTTTTTCTAGTGTAATGCACATGGACAAATGAGTATGATCGGCATGTTACAAGTCTTTATGTTTTGCAATAGGCATTACCCAATAAAGAGTATGTAGAATACCCTCAATTTGTGTCTCGTGGTGAAATAAAAACGCAAGAAAATAATAGTGTTTGTTTGGCTTGTCGGTGTAGCCGATTCGTCACTGGAAGGAGGATGCTTGTTTAATTCGGTAAAGCTGCACTAAGATTGGCTTACAAGTTGACTTGACTGATTTTGTTTGCCACTTGGTCGCACCTTGTACCAACGACCGCAATAGTCCTGTATTTGTGTTGCTTAAGAGAGGATTTGAGATTTAGATTTGATCCTCTATTTAAAAAAATGGTTCAATTGACTGAATTTCAGTTTGTATTAACCTGAAGCAAAATAACAGTCAAGATGAAAGGATGACAGTTGCATGTTTGTAGGGTATATTTTACCAGGAAAAAAGAGAAAAGGAACATAAAACTTAAAAATTCATTCTAGGAAAATATGGCAATTCAATTCCACCGTCATGGCAGATGGTGATTGACATTCATTTTTTTCATCTGTGTTCCTCAGTTGTGAAAATATTTTTTTTTAAACTGAATATTTTTTATCTTGTCATAATTTTGCATTTTTCATATGTGACCTTTGCATGTTTTCAAAATTTTCATGAACACTGACATATGAAACTCGGGTAAACATATGTAATCTGTCTCGACATGCAAGTGTTTGTCCTTAATTTTGTAAAATGTTTCTGGTTTTTCAGAATTGCTAATGTTTTGCGTATATAACAGAAGGGCAAACAAATTTCAGCTCACAAGTATACCTGTACCATTTTGGTCATCAAATTATTCAAATTATCTTTTTCTTGCAGAGGGCACGGGGCAGAAATTTGTGAATCAAGACAAATCATACAATTCAAAAAACAAGTCTCATGGCAAAGAGACTGAAGACAGCAGTAGCAGGTAGTTTAAGCTATGGTCACAGAACTTCTGGAGTTTATTTTCTTTCATCAATTGATTTCTGTTAGATCTGTTACTGAACCATGTTTTGGTTCTTTCACATTGTGACACACACGAAATTCCATAAAACAGATGACTAAGCTGTTATAGACCACCTTTCTCATCTGATTCTCATTCGTGGGTGAGACTTTGCTTCTAGACAACTAAAATGGGAAAAAAAAGTTGTTCCTTGCGAGTTCCAAAGTTACTTTTTAAGAGATAGCGGCCATGTTTTCAATCTTATGGCAAGAGAATGATGCCACATTAGTTCATTTGTTTGATGTACAGATGAGGTGTAGATGATATGTAATTATATATCTATGTAGGGAATAGAAGTTTGTTTTCTATCCTTGGTTTGTATTAATCTGAATTGTTGAAATTTGTAAATGATTTTTCTTCATTTCGAGTGACCGTACAAGACATATTTACAAAAATAAGGGAAAGCTGAAAATATACTGATATCAACATTTATCAAATACAAGCTCGGTCACCCATCAAGAAAATTCTCAAAGTTGAGGTCGGCACAAGTGTTTATGCGTAAGAAGCGACATCATCTCGTAAGCTACGTATATAGTGGCTTCTCTTCCGATCTAATTTTTATTAGCCTCGAGTGAAAATGATATAAAAATATGTTAGGGATGTACTTGGATTGACTAATAGATTTCAAATTTTTTGATTTTACCGAATTAACAAAATTCAAATGAATTTCAAATTTATGTATTTAAATACCAAATATGATAGATTTTAAACACACTCGGTATAATTTGAAATGCATAATCAAATCAAATTCATCAATCCAAACATAATCGCGAGATAATTAGCACTTTGTGTTATTAGTTTCACAACATACGAGCGGTACAATACAACTATAACTAGATTTAGATACTTCTTAGCAAGTACACGGGCATGGTAATTACAAGTAATAATAACTAATAAGTGAGAAGGCGTTTTTAGGCCACCCACGATTGGGCCAGAATATCGGCCCAGTTTCAGCAGCCCTTTCAGAATGGTCATTTTGGTCGGGGCTTAATTACGTGTGTGCGTGACGGCAAGCGATGACGTCATATCCCGCCTTCTATACTTGACCGTCAAAGCTCCCTTGCTAAACCAGCTGGGCCCGCCGCTGATGACATCATCAACCACCACTGAATCTAATGTGCTGACAAACCGCATGTCAACTCACAAAAATATCTGACTCGGTGTAAATGCAGTGTACGACCTTGTCTGTTTATACAACGATCGAATGTCAGACAACAATACCCAACTTCGAGGCGAAGAAAATATTCAAATGAACGGCAACCTTCCCGCGACGGTGAGGGCTTGGATGAGTATGGAGGAAGAATTCTACATGATTGTGGCAGCTTTGAACTGTTGGTCCCACTTGCGGTAATTTGAGATAATAAAACTCGAAAATAAAGAATAAACTGGACACCGAGATTTACGTGAAAAACCCCTAAAAATTATTAGGGTAAAAACCACGGACAAGATGAAAAGAATTTCCACTATAACATTTTGTGGTGTACAACTCACTGTGTTTCCAAAGAGAACACACTCTCTTAATACAGGAGAACAAAACACCTCACAAATATTATAGAACTAAGCACTCAAATGCTATAAGATGAAAGAAAACTCGAAGAAGAGATGATTTGAGAATGAAGGGGAGCTCTATTTATAGAGCCCCTGTTAGTGTGAAGACGCGTATAAAACGCGTCTTCTGAAATTTCCGCGAAATTTTCATCAATCACGTTTTTGTTTCCGTTTTCAAATTCTTCATACAGGAAATGCATGTGTCAATAAATGCATTTCCTGTACTTGCCGACATGAACAATGTCGTAGCTGGTGTTGGCGGCACTGAACATCAGCTGTCTGACTCTTGACTTATAGTGGCATTTTAAAGGAGGCGCCGCCACGACTTCTTCCTCAACAGGCGGAGTGGTTTCTTTGTCTTTTTCTGAGGATTGGGAGACTTATGAGCTCTGCAAGTACGGTCGGTGTCTGAGGTGCAATCTTTTCAACGACTAGGAGAGTAACGTTTCTAACAAGGCCGGGGAGAAGAAGAGGAAGAAGAACAACTACATAGGGGTGAGGCAGCGGAAGTCGAGAAAATAGGTCTTCGAGATAAAAATGTCAAAATTTTTCTCTAAAATCATGTTTTTATACAGCTATAAATAATATGCGGAAGCGGATCGAGTGTTACCTCTAGCCATCAAATAATCTGTAAGTTTTCCTCCGATTGAAGCCTTCTTAGCACTTCAACTCTCTCCGTAGATGGTGTATTTTCTTATTATAAGGTATGTGCTTAAGGACCTCAATCAATGCTATTTATAGGCATCTCGTATCATCAATGAGTGATTGCGGGAGTCTTCTTTAATTTTTTAAATTTGAGGCGGTGCATATACCGTTTTTCAAAATTATAGGCTATGACCATCTTCATTTACTACACGTTTATTCTTCTTCTGATATGAATTCATATGTACCACTTTTTCTTACAAAAGACCCCGTTAAGACGGCGTGTCTGGCTTGGGACATTTGACACTGTGGATTGCTGTAGCCTACCGAGTTTTGCGGCCCTAGAAAGAAGCTCAATTTTCCCTTTGAGTTGTTGGGCACCCGTGAGCCCTTCACCGCCGCCCCAAGCTTGTTAAGATGAGTTAAATAGTTAGGTGGGAGGCTCGTCGTTATCGCAAATCTAGCACCGACTAACAACTCGGAACGGGTATTATTTGTTTGTATATATATAGAATGGATTTAATTAGAGGGCCCAATGATGTTGGGCGCGTT
The DNA here is from genome assembly GCF_012295235.1 of Primulina huaijiensis. Classification (NCBI taxonomy): domain Eukaryota; kingdom Viridiplantae; phylum Streptophyta; class Magnoliopsida; order Lamiales; family Gesneriaceae; genus Primulina; species Primulina huaijiensis. The sequence continues at coordinate 21,587,858 of NC_133307.1, forward strand.
TCATGAAAATTAGATATGACAATGATTCGTACTCCGAAAAAATATCGTATTTTTCATCTGTATCTCATTTATATATTCATTTCCATTTGAATCTAATATTTAATTTTATCATAATGTTCATATTTGTCGAAAAATTAGATATTTATACTCTATTTAAATATTTTATTACTATTTATAGTTGCATTTTTTCATATTTAAATTATTTCGAGTTAATTATGGATATTTATTATATTATTGAGAACAATAAAAAAATTAAATATTATAAAAAAACAAAATATTAAAAACAATTTATTCTAATATTATTATCTTAAAAAATAACATTAAATGTATATTAATAAATATTCAACTAATGTCATTCAAAAATATTAAAATTAACATCATTATTTAAAAAATTATATATATATATATATATATATATATTAATTTAATTTAATAAAATAGTGATATAAATAAGATTGTCAAGAGAAAATTATTATCCTTGATCAAAACTATTTACTTTGTTTACTTCGAAATGAAGCAGCTGCTGACTCTGTAACTCACACGTGTCTCCCTTGGATCTACGCCAACTAGAGATATCAATGGAGCGGGTATGGGGCTGGTTTCGCTAAACCCAAGACCCTCCCCATGAAAAAAAACTTTGACCCATTACCCGGCCCACCCCGGTTAAATATTTTTCGGACCCACCCCACCTCGAATACGAAACGGGGCCGGGTAGACCCGTGAGCCCCGTGAGACCCGAATTTTTTTAAAATAAAAAAGTAATCTTTCTTCTCAAATGACTGAATTAAGAAACAGACAAGCCTCTAAACACAACATTGTGGAAAATTAATTCATATCTTCGACCACACTTAATAATAACAAACAAAGTATTTTCACGACATAAAGAATTGCATAAAAAAAGATTTACTAGCACTCCAAAAAAATCTTGACATCTCCAAAAATAAGTCATAACATAATTTAAACAGATCAATATAAAATCAGCGAGTATGCAATATTTCAGACACATTCTTCGGGATCATTTTCCTCTTCATCAAGAATGGTGGTACAAGTTAGTAAACTACTTGAATAATTAACTACAAAATTAAATAGATAAAGTACATTGAAAAAATAAAACTGTAATTTCAAATTGTAAAAAAATGTAATTTAAAAAGAGAAAGTACAGTAAAAAAAATTAAAATGAAAGTACAATAACAAAATAAAATTGTGATTTATTTACTTTTCACCTCAACCCACAACCATCTTCGCGTGCACATCAATGCCTCCGAAGTCGTTGGATTAAATCTACAAAGATGAGAACCAACTATTCTTCCACTATTGCTAAAAGTAGATTTAAATACAACAGTTGACATATGAATAACTAAGATCGTTATAGTTGATGTGAGCTACTAAAAAAATGAAAATTAATAAAAATAAAACCCTAGATTATTTATATCCACATATATGGGATGAGTATGGGGCGGGTTTTATAGGACCCATGACCCGCCCCATATCCGGACGGGTCAGAAAAATTAGACCCGAGACTCGCCCCATGACTCATTTAATATGCCCAAACCCACCCCATACACGCAGGTCCATTGCGAGTCGGGGTAAAAACCGGACCTATTGACGCCAACTCGATTTCTCTAAATTCCAGAATTGTCTATAGTATAAAGCCCTAACCGGCTCCGATTGATGCCTTTCTTTTATAATAATTTCTCTTCTACATTTATCATCAGATTCTTCATCGAATCGCTGCATTTTCCGGCTTGGAAATTCTCGATTTTGATCTGTGTTTGTCTTTCTTTTTCCCGGTTCAAAATACCCGAATTTGTGGCTGTCGTTGTTGGATTAGTCTGGAAGACTGAGCCATGGGAGGTTCGCATAGTCGTGAAGGACTTGAGCTTTCTGATTCATCTGATTATTCTGACGAGGACGATGTAGAGGAGCAAAATTCTGAAGAATATGTTGATGCGGATGATCGGAGTCCAAAGGTTAGCGCGAAAATCTTAGATGACGTTGATTCAAGGCTTCAGGCTTTAAAGCTGAAATACCCGAAAAACCCATCTTTTTCGCCGAGGAAATCTGTGAATCGCGTAAATGCTGTTAAGCTGTTCATTCATGTTGGTGGAAACACACCAAACGCGAAATGGGTTGTTTCCGAAAAGCTTGCTCATTATAAGTTTGTTAAGAAATTGGACACTACGGCTGAAAGTGAAGAGGATGATAATAATGATGATGAAGGTGAAGTACGTGGAGGTGGGGGATCTTGGGTTTTGAAGGTAGGAAAGAAAATTAGAGTGAGAGTTTCTACTGATATGCAGATGAAATATTTTGAGGAGCAGAAGCGGGTTGATTTTGTGGATGGTGGAGTTTGGGCCTTGAAGTTTTTTACGGATGTGGACTACGGAAATTTCGTTACTAAATTTCAGGATTGTTTGTTTGAAAATGTTTATGGTTTGAGGCCGACAGAGGAAAACAAAGTGAAGACGTACGGGAAAGATTTCATTGGATGGTTAAAGCCAGAGGAGTCGGATGATTCTATGTGGGAGGATGCAGATGATGGGGACTGGAGGACTCCGGATAAGAGGCCAATGGAATTTGCGGTGAGAGATGGCCATGACTTGTTAGAGGAGTTTGAGGAAGCGGCCACCGGTGGTGGGATTCAGAGCTTGGCTTTAGGGGCGTTGGATAATAGTTTCTTGGTTGGTGATTCAGGGGTTCAAGTTGTGAAGAACTTTAGCCATGGGATTCATGGGAAGGGGGTCTATGTGAAGTTTGATGACCAAAAGTTGGGGTCTAGTGGTGGGAACTCTGGAACCACTCCTAAAAAGGCCCTCTTGATGAGGGGAGAGACAAATATGATGCTAATGAATCCCCTGAAGGAAGGAAAACCTTACTCCTCAGGGCTCCACCAATTGGATATTGAGACCGGAAAGATTGTCACAAATTGGAAGTTTGAGAAGGATGGCACTGATATTACCATAAGTGATATAACAAGTGACGCAAAGGGCTCTCAGTTGGACCCATCGGAGTCAACTTTCTTGGGTCTGGATGATAATAGATTGTGTCAGTGGGATATGCGCGACAAGAAAGGGATGGTTCAAAATATCACAAACTCGAAATCTCCTGTGTTGCATTGGAATCAAGGGCATCAGTTTTCAAGGGGCACAAATTTTCAATGTTTCACAACTGCTGGGGATGGGTCGATAGTAGTTGGTTCACTTGATGGGAAAATAAGATTATACTCGAGGACTTCAATGAGGCAGGCGAAGACTGCTTTTCCGGGGCTTGGTTCACCTATTACTTCAGTTGATGTTACTTATGATGGTAAATGGGTGTTGGGAACCACAGACACTTATTTGATCTTGATTTGCACTTTATTCACCGATAAGGATGGTAAAACTAAGACTGGTTTTAGCGGCCGAATGGGGAACAAAATTCCAGCTCCAAGGTTGCTGAAGCTGACCCCTGTGGATGCACATTTGGCTGGATCTGGTAGTAAGTTCCATGCTGGACATTTCTCTTGGGTAAGTTATTTATACTTCCTAGAATTATATTGACCCTCTCGGTGGAATCTCTAGTATTTTGGGTAATTACTTGCTTGACAATTGAAATGTGTTGCATGCACGAGAATGAGATTGCATTAATCTTTTGTGTATGTTGTCTGTGCACACCTTGACTCGATGCCTTATATCGAGATGCACGGTCAATCCTGCTTGAACACTGACCGAAAATGTTTGTTTTATATGTGTGAACATTTTCTCGTTGAAACGTGCACGCTTTCACGCCATCGAATCTTTATGAATCATTTGTTGTTGTACACAAGAGTTTGGAATTTGGACATGGCTTCTGTTTTGAAGGGTTGCAAGTTTGTTAATATTTATTTTTCAGGTAAGTTTCTTTAATCTCTGATGTGCCAATATGCCTCGTAGTCCAATGGCACCAAACCCCCCCATCTTAGGATTGGATAGCCTAGGAAAATCCCGCTTTCTGCAGGCCGCAGACTGAATCGAAGTTTTCATTTATGTTTTGAAATCAAACAAATATTTTGGTTTTCTTGGTTTTCGGTTTATTGTTTTTTTTGGCCCTGATAATTTAGATTTTGGAGAATTTTTTGTCCGGGTCAATTTATTCATGTACCAATGTTTCCTCGTTTTGCTTAATGTTGTCAGGTTACTGAAAGTGGAAAACAAGAAAAACATTTGGTAGCAACGGTGGGAAAATTTAGTGTAATATGGAACTTTCAGCAGGTGAAGAACAGTGGACACCATTGCTACCAGAACCAGCCAGGACTAAAGAGCTGCTATTGCTACAAAATTGTGCCCAAGGACGAGTCCATCATCGAAAGTCGGTTCATGCACGATAAGTTCGCATTCAACGACTCTCCCGAAGCTCCGCTGGTGGTTGCGACACCCCAGAAAATTACGTCCTTCAGCATGGCTGGCAAGCGATGAATCATACTAAAATACATTCATTTTAGCAATGCCCATATTATTCGTTTGTAAATTCAGTTTGGTTTCTTTTTTCTTTCTCTTCTTTTCTGTTTTTTTTTTTTTGTGTGGATAAATTCAGTTTGGTTTCTGCGAAATTTGTGAAGTGTTTGTTTTCTTTCTTTTAGCGTCTGGAGGCCGAGTCTTTCGAATCCTTGCACGGGTATGTATGATAGAAATTAATAAATTTTTTACAGAGCTTAAAAAAAATTAAAGATCTTTGCTAAAATTCTTTATTACCCGACGTAACAAAGAATGGATTTTTAATATTACATTTTATCTGGTTATTTTCCAAAGAATTAAAGGAGGGATGTTTTATTGTTAACGGATGTTTAAGGGAGTGATTTTTGTTTTTATGATATAATGTTGGTGATGAACCTTTAAATGAGTTTAAGCTGTGACCAGTGAACTTTTGAATTAATACGTTTATAAGTAAATTTTATAAATAGAAGCTGAACTTGAAGTACGCAGTGGCATTCCACAAATAAGGGGGGGAAAACGAAGGGCCAAAAAAGAACTTAAAGCAACGAGGTTCAGTCAAATTTTAAAGCAATCTATGTTCAAGCACAGCCCTTAATTAATGGGGTACTCTCACAAATATTCAGGCCAAAATCCCATTTTGATGCATCGTCTTCCACCCCCATCCCGTGTGATTTCACGCTGGAAACTTTCTCAATCCTCCCATTGCGCCTCCACCACTCCACCATGTCCACCTCCATCTTCCTTCTATGGCTGGTGAGCATCCCCTTCACAATCCATGCCACCCCACAACCTAAAGGTATCAAAAAGAATGAAATCATATATATCATTCAAAAATAATTACATATATTCAGTAGATTTTCTATTGCTTTTCTATTTTGTGAGTATTATTATTTCTACTATTTTTTTAAAAAAAACAAATTATTCATGCAGGTTACCTCCTAAATTGTGGCTCAAACCATGGTGTAGAAGAAGGACAGATCGAATATGTCTCAGATGATGAATATATATCAGTTGGAAACAAAACAACCTTAGATAGACCAGACATTTTGCCAAGATTACAGACTCTCAGGTATTTTCCCAACGCAAAAGCCAGAAAATACTGCTACACTTTCCCTGTGATCAAGGGTGGGAAATATCTTGTGAAGACTATATATTACTACGGAGGATTCAATGGTGGGAACGAACCACCTGTGTTTGATCAAATCATTGATGGTACAAAGTGGAGCACTGTGAATACCACAGAGGATTACGCAGTGGGGGGAACCTCGTACTATGAGGCCATTTTCATGGCTCAGAATAAGTTTCTCAGTGTTTGTCTTGCAAGAAACGAGCACACTGCTGTTGGTTCCAGCCCTTTCATTTCATCTCTTGAAGTATATAATCTTGATGATTCTGTTTATAATTCGACCAACTTTGAGAAATACGCGTTAGCCACTGTTGCAAGAAGCTCTTTTGGCTCTAGCGGAGACATCATTAGGTATGGAAGCTCTGTTTCATGTTATCCCGAATCTTCGCCTATAGTCTTGGTTGGACCTTAACAACGTACGGTTTTCAAATTTCTCGCATAGTTTAATTTTTAGTTCATTCACACATATAGAGAGAGGTTCACACTGCATAAAAAATAAGTACCCGTTTTTAACTTTTGAGATGAGATAGAAGTTTGTATTTTGTATCTTTCTGAGTTTTTGACTTTACTTTAAAATTGAAATAAATGATGCGATTTTTTAACTGTCAGGAGTGCTAGAAGTACAGTACTAATTGTGCATTTGTGTTGATAGGACGAAATAGAGTTGGTAAATCTCTTGTTCACATTTCAAATCCAAACACAAATCATTGGCACACTATCTAAAATGGATGAAATCATGTTGCTAACTTTGTTGCATTCTGTGACCAATTTTCTTGTGTAAAGTGATGTATGAGTGCAATATATTTAACTGATCTTTGAACAATACACTTGTCGAGTCAGTTATCCAGATGACAGTTTCAACCGGTACTGGCACCCTTTCACCGATGACAATCCATATGTCTCGAGTCAAGTCAGCGTAGACCATTTGAAATTTTGGAATAATCCACCACAGATGGCCTTTTTGTCAGCACTAACGACCAGTAGAGGCAAGACTCTTACGCTGAAATGGCCACCATATTCCCTCTCCAATGGACACTACTACATTGCACTTTATTTCCAAGATAATCGATCCCCGAGCCCGTTTAGCTGGAGAGTTTTTGATATTCATGTGAATGGACAGATATTCTACCAAGATTTGAATGTGACAGATGATGGTGAGAATGTTTTCGGGACAGAATGGCCGCTTAACGGGCAAACTGAGATATCTCTTGTTCCCAAAAATGGCATTCCTGTTGGGCCATTGATCAACGCTGGTGAAGTTCTTCAGATTTTCCCACTTGGAGGAAGAACTGTGACAAGAGATGGTAATTTACTTTATTCATTAATATCCAAACAACTGGAATGCAATTTGAGAACGAAGGTTGGAAATATTTTACTTTAGATGTCCTAATAAAACGCAGCCTAAGATTGCATTTGGATAGTGAGCTTCAAAAGGTAGGGAATCTGAAATCATCAGAGGGAATCTATTAAACTTATCTGGATATTTTTCAATTCATGGATTTTAAATTTGTTAACTACTGGTTTTAATGTATTACACTCGTAATAAAGGGTTTCAAATCCTTGCTTGGTGGAATTTCAAATGCACTCCCTTGATAAATTCTTTTCACGGAAAGAATGCTTTCAATTTTCTTGCCTTTTATATGTTCTTCTTGACAGTGGTGGCAATGGAAGACTTGAGACTTGCACTGAAAAATCCTCCAGAAGATTGGGTCGGGGATCCATGCTTGCCTAGTGGAAATTCATGGACTGGAGTTTCATGCTCAGAAGGAGATGTTATTCGAGTTATCTCTTTGTGTGTATTCTTTTACTATACAGTCATTTAAAACATCTTCAAAGTCATAACCTCCAAAATATGACTAAATTTGACATCTTAGAAATTCAGTATTATATTGTATCCCAGTATGATTGTTATGAAGTCATTAAACGTTTATCGCGTCCGTTTAGGCTCTATCACTGGTTTTATAGTTCCCAAATCTGCATGTTTTTCACGCACTGGTTCGAATATGAATGTAGGAATCTGACAGGCTTCGGATTGTCCGGATCACTGCCAGCAAGTATATCCAACTTAACTGCACTCAGGCTTCTGTAAGTGATTCTGAAATTCTTAGTACATCAATGTATGGAGTTGACATAATTTTTATCATTTGAATTTCAGTTTACTAGGAGACAACAGCCTTTCAGGTTCATTACCTGATTTGAGAGCACTGCAGTCTTTAGAAATTCTGTATGCTCCAAAACTTTTACCCTTACGTATCAAGATTCACATCCATTATAATTATTAAAAATTAATCAAATATCTATGTTTTGATCCTTGAGAAGGCATTTGGAGAACAACCAAATTGAAGGGCCATTCCCAAACTCACTTGCTGAACTACCTAATCTTCTTGAAGCGTAAATGCTAATGCATATACCCTAATATTTCTGCTGCGATTTTTTTTTTTAAGATATTTAACAGATTTCTTAACTTTGCTTCAACAGATTCTTACAGAACAACAGGTTCAATGGTAGCATCTCCGAGGAACTAAATAACAAAGACGGGTCCATCAAAATTCAGTAAGTCTTGAAATTGCTGATCTCAAATTTGCGGATAATGGCTGCTGAAAATGTAAATGAAAGTTTACTTTTAAAAAAGTTTTAACCCAATTCCGAGGTGGGAAATGTGAGACTTGTTCTTATGAACAGGTGGTGATCTATGTTCTGCCTTTATATATCCTCGGTAAATTGTCTGTGGAAGGTAGAATGATGCGGATAAGATATAACAGAATTGGAGAAATAGAGAAACAAAGTATCAAAAGTTTCTGAACTGCAGCTTATCATACCAAGATTATTTTCGACTCGAGTTTGGAAATCAGATTCATGGTCTCTTTTAGAGAAACTGCTACTTTTTATGTACTTCATTTAAAAAAATATCAATTTTTCCTTTGATTTTGTTATACAAGCTAAAAGTATTGAAACGTCCAAGTCTTAATCCGGCCCTAAGTATATACATTCACCTAGGATTGGAGATTGGACCATAGATAGCAAACTTTAAGGTTATAACCTGTTTTTTTGTTGGCATTTCATGGAAACCAGAACTAAAACACAATGAAAATTAAAAAATTTCGGTAAAAAGATACCATCAACAATTACAACTTTGGAAAGTAATTAGTTTTTTTTTAAAACACAGTGAAAATTAAAAAATTTCGGTAAAAAGATCCCATCAACAATTACAACTTTGGAAAGTAATTAGTTTTTTTTTAAAAAAAAAAAACTGTTTTTTATGTAAATAAAAAAAAAACTGTTTTTTATGTAATTTATTACTATTTGAATTGATTTGTAATTCTGAAAGCCCTTGAATAATTTATATAGGAAAGATAAAATAAAAAATGAAAATTTTAATAATTTTTATTCAGTTTCTATCTTAAAAAATGAAAAATAAAAAAGCACTTAAAAACCTCATCTTCAAGTTATCCAATCCAAAAAATTGCGCCATGATCGTTCCAAAATGCTGATTGAGGTTTAACGGAGGCACTCTGCCGCCACAACCGTTAGACCTCCAATTTTCGTTCACTCTTTCCCTCCTAATATGTTTGATACCCAAGTAAACCACAACAATGGTACCTTCAAGATCAAAGCATTAGCATCACTCTCTCCACCCACACATTCGAAGTAAAAACCCAAGAAATTCAAGAAAAATGACGCTTTCTCAAACTTTGTAACAATATTCAACAAAAACCCACATGCTATTTACAAAGATATGCAGAAATTTGCTGAACAGAACAAACTTAAAGAAGCACTTGCCATATTGGATTATCGGGACCACCGTGACTGGCATTCCCCACTAATGTCCCAAAATTTTCATCGCTTAATTCTACTTGTGCGAGAGTCAAGTCCATTGATGCAGCGAAGCAAGTGCACGTGCATGTGAGGATTAATGATCTCGAAAAAAATGAGCTCTTGCAAACAAAGTAGGCACAATTACCGGGAAGTGTTGGGATCATTCTTGGAGACGAGGGCTTCAGGTGTGAAGTTGAATGTTTATAGCTTTTCTTGTTTGATCAAGAGCTTGGCGGGGACTAGTGCTTTGACCCAGGGACTGAAAACTCATAGAATGTTGATTATAACTTGATTGATTGAGAGTGGTATAATTAGGACCGGTTTGATCGATACATATTTCAAATGTGACAGGATTAAGCTGGCAAACTGTATACTCGAGGAGTTCGAGGAGAGGGATGTTGTGGTGTGGGAAACCATGATAGCTGGTTTTGGTCAAATAGGCTGCAAAGGGAAGCATTGGAATACACCAGGTCGATGGTAAGGGAGGGTATATAAGTTAACTCAGTTATATTGACAAATATTCTTTCAGCGACTGGAGAAGTTTTTGCTCGAAAAATAGGGCAGGAGGTTCATGGTTATGTGACCAAAATGAAGAAGTACTCGAAACAGTTGTTTATTCAATCTGGATTAGTGATATGTACTGCAAATGTGGAGATATGATATCTGGAAGAAAGGTGTTTTATGGATTAATGGAGAGATGTTATTTCTTGCACCGCATTTTTATCAGGTTATGTTATGAATGGGAAGTTTGAGCAGGCGTTAAGATCAATTATATGGATGCAACAAGAAGGGTTTAAGCCTAATGTTGTTACAGTTGCTACAATTCTTCCTGTTTGTGGAAAACTGAGGGCATTGGAAAAAGGGATCGATGCGGTCAAGAATGGATTTCTGCCTGGTTTATCTGTTTCTACTTCACTGATGATAATTTAGTCGAAATGTGGTGTTTTGGACTACTGCTTAAAAGTGTTTCATAACATGGAGAAGAAGAATGTTATAGCATGGACAATCCTGATCGAGTGTTTTTCGTGCAATGCACATGTCTAAACACCGGCCAAGACTCGGTGACTATAGCAAGGATATTGAGTATTTGTGGAGAACTTAAAGTTCAAAAACTTGGGGGAAGGAGATCCATGGACAAGCCTTGAAGAAAGATTTAGAATCAATCCCTTTCGTTTCTGCAGAAATCATAAAGAATTATGGTAACTGGGAGCAATCAATGAAGCAAAGTTGTCATTAGATGCCATTCGTGTTAAGGGATCAATGACTTGGACTGCCATTATCAAGGCATATGGATGCAACAGTCGTTATGAAGAGTTGCATCTTTTCGTCAAAATGGTGTCGGGTGGTTCCTCTCCAAACCAATTCTCCTTTAAAGTGATCTAGTTTTTAAATAACCCGAAATATAAAATCAACGCCTCTCAAGAACATTACTCTTGCCTTATCGAACTTCTTACTCGTTTGGTCGACTTGAGGTGGCCGAGAAATATATACCAATGACATCATCATTGGCTTGCCAATAAATCGTCTCATCCTGTTTGTAATCAGTTAGTGTTCTTGCCATGCTAATCGCCAAAAATTGCTACCCGGGTATAAATATCCACACTGAAGATATAGAAAGCATCTTAGTTTTTTTTGAATTCTTAAAATTCAAACTTCCATCGTCCCTGGTATTGATTTCAATCACTATGGAGCCTGCCAAATCTTTGGGGTAACATTGGGATTCGATGGTTTAAGTTTGAGAAAGATCCGTTAACCCCAAGGTGTACATATTGATTTTATCTTGACATACTTAATAGTAGGGGTGGCAAGAAACCCAAGACCAACCCGAATCCCATCTTACTCCTGTCCTGAAGAAATCCCGACGATTTTCTCCGTCTCGATCAATGTCTGGAGAGAGATTGGAAAATTAATACCCATCCAACCAGATTCTCGATCCGACTTGATTATTTCAATATTTTTAATTTTTTTTAAAAAAATTATTATCTTATTAACACAAGATTTTAATTTTAAATAAAATAACATTGAGTCAAAAACAATATAAAAATTGACTAACATATTTGAAATGACAAAAACTTATATGAGACGGCTTCACAGATCGTATTTTGTGAGACAGATTTCTTATTTAGGTCATCCATGAAAAAATTTTATTTCTTATGCTAAGAGTATTACTTTTTATTGTGAATATCGGTAGGGTTAAGCCGTCTCATAGATAAAGATTCGTGAGACCGTCTCACAAGAGACCTACTCATTTGAAAAAAGTTAGCCCACATATGGCTATTTTAATGTTTAAATTATGAGTGGGTCTCATGTGAAACCGTCTCACGGATCTTAATCTGAGAGACGGGTCAACCCTACCCATATTCACAATAAAAAGTAATACTCTTAACCTAAAAAGTAATACTTTTTCATGGAAAACCCAAATAAAAAATCTGTCTCACAAATACGACCCGTGAGACCGTCTCACACAAGTTTTTACCTTAAATTATATTGTTAATTGATTCATATGAATAAAAAAATTAACACAGAAAATATTATAATTCAAATAAAATCATAAAAAATAAAAAACAGTTTATTATAATTTTCTCTTTTAAGTCTAACTTAGAAAGGTGAAAAGATCAAATTGTTGCTCACACTCTTATATTTATCGGGTTATCATCTTCCTAATCAAATGGATCTAGAATTTTCAGGATATCCTCTCCTTACCCAATGGGATTCCAAACTTTCGGTTTCGATATTTACGGGTACTGGAAAAAGAGGAAAAAAATATTATCAATTATTATTGGGACAAGAATTGGGTAAAGTGGTTAGGGGACCGGTCCCGACCCCATTCCACCCCTACCCAATACTTAGAATTATAACTCCATCGGTAGGGGCTGTCACCATTGTAACTAAATTCTTTGAATTTATTAAATTGAAACTCGGTGTTTTCACAAAAAAGATTTAATATAAACGATAATCTTCAATATTTGGTTAGATAAATCGACATTTTCAGTATCATCTCATAGAGTCATGAAATTTATAAAGTAATAACATGGCATGAGATGCCAAGCGCTTCGGTACAATCCAAAGCCACCGTAGGGTAAAGTTTACTCTTAAGTTTGAAGGAAAATGATTTCCTAGAAGAAAAATGAAGTCATAAAATTATTGTAACTGTTGTTACCAGGAAAATTTATTAGACAACTTGGTAATTTTCTGTAGAAAGCAGTGTTCTCTGGGAATATTTTGGAGGATTCCCTCCCTTCAGTGGTAAAACGTTGACAACCTGCCAACATTGAAAACAGTTAAAATCCCGAATTATTTTTCAAAAACAAAATCCCGAATGCTTAGAAATACAAGAAAAGTGACAAGTGCTACTTGAATGAAGTTCCTATTATTTTAAACTCGGAAATTTGTTTTTGAAAATATGTTTGGCAAGAAATCGTTTCAACTTAATTGTTTTCATGTATGTTTATGCATAGGCGTTAACTTGCATACATTGTGCTTAAAGCCCTCTGTTAAAATCAAAACGCATAAAAACCGAATGGCTAAAACCTAACATAAGTCCGAAGTTTTCATATGCGGGCAAGGTTTTTGCGTCATATATGATTGCCGATAAATCGAACAGGCCAAACAAACAAGACCATCGTAATTTACTCTTTCAAGAATTACATGCTTAGGGGACATTTGTAAGATTGGGTATAGTTAGAACAGAAGAAGCAATGCAAGAGAACTCCATCTGAAATGAGTTCATTTTCCATTATCAGTCCCAATCCCGAATAAAAGATTACATAAAAATGCAGTCACTCTCATGATTATGGATTGCTCAAAAGTTCATCAGTTTTAATATGCTGTGAAACGAAAACTTACCGATTTTGAAATGACAAAACAAGACATAATAAAAAGGGGAAGAAAGAAACCTTGAGATCACTGAAAGTGCTTGTAGAAGTAAAACACACAGAAATTGGGAAAAGCTCAGAAGTGTCTACGGCAGGAATTACAAATTCCATGGATCCACTGCAAGTTAGCCGACACCAATCAAACCAAATAAGCAAGCTACAAGACTGTTGTACACATGAAACTGAATAGCAATTTTGACAGTAAACCAACCTGCGATTCGAGTTATCAATAAGCACGATAGTCCACTCTAAAATAGACTTTCTGGAATCATACCTGCAAATGGGAAACAATGTGACGCTGCTGTGACCACCAAGTAATTTGAATTAAGATTGTGTGAACAGGTATACTACACAATTGTTTTCTTGATTAACTAGTACACTATTCCTAAGAAATTTCACTTCCATGCATCTCAACAAATTTCCACAAATATCCCAGCACTAGTGCCCGGCCAGTCACTCAATGACGTCTCATTCAAAAAGGACTAGAACCACATTCCTTAAAATTTATGCCCATTTTCCCTCCAAAGAAAGATGCAGAAGTTTCAGCAATTGGAGCATCTAACATTGAAAATTTGACCCAAAACCATTGTGCGCATGCCAAATTAAAGTATCAAATGCAGTATAGGAGGTGCCTGGAACTCCAGTGTAATATTTTCATGCCATCACACCAGCAATCAATCAAGACTATACACATTTCAACAAATGAAACAAACCAATCCTGGAAATATTACTTTCATGACAATATTAGTCATAACTTTTAATAAATTCGAAAATAAACCCTCACCTCCACTCCCCATCAATCTGTTGTACTCGTGGTGGTTCACGAAGAGCAAGAACAGGAATTGAAATGACAACATTTTGTAGATCAAACATTGGTGGAACTTCATACTCCAAGTTTACATAGGTTTCATTTCCAGAAACAGAGGGCCAGCAGTTAACTGCAAAGAAAGTCTGAAAGTGAACAACTAAAAAGCACGGAAAAAAAATCGGGTGTTGTGTTGAGAGCGGGGGTAAGGGTATGATAGCAGCAAAGCTCACTTGATAATGGCACAAAAGACTCATCCGCACTTTGCATTCTCCACTTCAACAGACTAACGCCATCACCAGTAGGAAATGGCCTATTTGGATCCTTGAGACCTAGTATATTTTCACCCGAAAACAGTTCTTTGTTGACATTGGGGTGTGTTTTAAAAAGGATTCCTGGATTGCCACCAGTTTCAACCTGAAAATTTTTGAAATAAAAATATTTATGAAATATACAATCCTGATACCTGGAACAAATATGAGAACCCTTCTAAACAAAATAGCAAGAAAATGAAGCTAGCATAAGGCACAAGAATGGAGAGACAAAACTAGAGACCTGAACTTGGATGAGTCCATCATCTTGGTTAAGTATTTGGAGTGACAGGGTACCCTGTAAATCAAAGCTTCCAAGACCACCATCCTGCTTCAAAGTTACATTAAGCTTTTCTTCAACGGTTAATGTAACAGGATCACTTGGTGGTGGTGCAACTGGTTTGGACTGACCAATACTTGGTCTCACATCTTCAACAATCACTTCACCTTCAGCTTTGAGAGATTCCAAAAATTGGTTGGTCCTTTGCATTTTCCCAAGCTTCATACCAAGACCTTTTGGTGGAGCTGATGCAGATGCTGGTGGACGACCTAATTATTATAGTTATAGTAGTTTAAAAGCAACAATCTCAGTCACTAGTGCTCAAATCGCGTGTCCTGTAAACTATCACCAAAAAAGCATCTCACGACCAACATCCACCAGGCTAAGCATACAACAATAGAACATCAAGATCAACTTGATAAGTTGATATCATTTCCAACTATTATCCACAAAGCCTACAATTATCAGTCATTTGTCATAATAATGGTTATCATAATAATGATGCAGCAAGCTTTTTTCCAGCAAACAACATTCTGTAGCTTATACTAGATGTAGATGGTTTTGTTAAATGCCAACTGTTAGAAGTAACTTTCAGGGGCAACTATAGCTACATGGTGCCTTATTGTACTGCTACGGCAAGCATCATGACCAATATGATCCAACCCATACATTCATGACAATGGTTGAGATTCACCATTTTTTAGTTTCTGCAACATCATAAGATGGCCTTGCATTGTTCTACACTTTCATTTTTCAATTCCCATTCCCCCAGGGGAACACCCAAAAAAATCACATGATAAAATGGACAAGTGGTGTAATTTATGGGTTTGATTTTATATATCAACAAACTAAAAAGAAAGTGATGTGACATAATAGTAGATGTCTCAGCAACAAAACATAGCACCATAAATTTTATGTTCACGGAGTAGAACAGACTATTCAGCAGTTTTTAAAATTTCACGAGGTAAAGCAGATATAAACCTTTAGAATTAGAGGATTGGGGTTCCAAGTCTGTGCTTAATCCAAATACAGAACCACTTCCAAAACCACCACTATTACTAGATATGCTGGTGTCACTCCCAAAACCAGTGTCAATTCTTCCAGAACCCATTGACTGCAAAGACATGAATCCTCCTTTCTCACCCCTATTCTTCTCAATCTAAACAAAGTTAACATAGTAAATCAGTATACTGGTGATCCACAAAATGATTCATCGATGATAAGAATCATGAGTTGTGCCTCAACCAATTACCTTGCTTTTGTCAATTTCACTAGCTTTACGCTTCATGACATCCTTAGTCTCGTTGATCTTGCTTTGTAATACCAGCTTGTGCAATTTTTCTTCATGACTTTCCATCTCACAGTATTGTTTGACTTGTGCAACTGTAACATTTTCTCTGTGCCCGAGAGAGATGACCTCGTCAAATGCAAAAAGAATCTCAAAAGCGGTATTGCCAATGCCCTCTTCATCTAGTGTATAAGAATATTCAGGAACCTAAATGTGATTAAGGAAATAGTATCACAATATTAAATTCACCAAGTGAAAAATTGTTCCATGGAAAATACTAAGACTTCGAAGAACTAAAACAATTTCAGCTGCATGCTATTAATGGATGGGAACAGACACTATTTTTACTACTTCAATTTCTGATGGAAAGAAATAAGCATGCCTAGCCTGAAAGAGCAAAATACAACTGTGGCGAGGTTGAGCATTACTCAAAATAAAAACAATAACAGTTTCAGTTAAGATTGACACTATCCATTTGCGGTTAAAAAGGATACAAGCTTTGAAAGTAGCCTCAATGTCTCCAAATCTTCAAGTATGTTGCTCTGTTTATTTGTGACAAGAAGCAAGTACAGGGACTCTATCGGCTGGTAAACATAACGGACATTTTCGGTCTCAACATATGTGTGCTGTTTTCCTGTTCCAACCAATTTGGGGAAGGCTGCAAGGTATCCCTCAATTCGTATCCGAGACATATCAACGAACTGCCTTGAAACAATGGCTGTGGAAGACATAAAGTTGAAGTTAAACATGGTCATCAGTAGTAGAGATAGAAAAAACTGTGATAGCAAACATATTGAATTTGAATGCAAAAAATCACCAAAAAAACTATATACCTACAATGATAAGGGTGAAACGTACAGTGGGAAACAAAGATTAATGCACCTCCAGTAAGGAGTGAAAAGGGAAATAGAGGGGAAACAATTCAACACAAAGAAAAACCACGACAAAAAAGGAAACAACAGAAAAAGAGAAATTGATCGAGCCAACAGAGGAAATGGAAAACTCTAGCACAAATTCCAAGTAGTTTCACGTTCGTGACAAACTTGCCCAAATCAAATTTCCACAGAAAAGCATAAAATACATCATCAAGGCCAAAGAAAAACGAAACAATATGCAAAGCAATAAATTGTCAAGAAATACTATTGAATTCAATTAATAAACGATAACTTTTTGACAAAAATCTATATTAGATCACTTTTAAATTTTAACCATTGAAAACCAATGAGACAGTCAATTTTGAGTCTAAAATAACGACAGTGTCAAGCCCTTAACTATGATATAGTTATGAAACAATTTTTATCTTATACCATGTCTTCACTAACGCAGTGACCTTCACATCAATTGGTAACATGAGGAATATATGCAAATAAAATTCAATAGATACACCACCATGTTGAAACCAAAATCCAAAATAACAAGTCACCCCATCATGATCTCTTCAAAAGGTTCAATTCCAAACGCGTTGCCAATATATCTTGCGCATATGCACCGTGTCTGTAATTATTCGGTATAAATAGAAACAAAGGTCATATTTTAGGGTTTTATTAAAATGGCCACATCCTAAGAAGACCCCACTTTTGCCATCGAAAAAATGTCTGGAAGTTGAGATGAAGTCTCCATTCAAAGCCTCACACAACCACACAAACTTTAGGATTCCAATTACCTGCCAGTTCTAAATGAAAATTTAACCCAATTTGACACAGATTTTTTAACCAATTTTCAATTATATCAAAATCACAGTCAAACGAAACTCCAAGAAAATAGACACTATCCTCTAAAACCTTAAGGTACGATGATCAATAGTAGCACCATACACATCCAAGTTTTACTGATAAAAGAACCGAAACCTGAACTTTGAGAAGGTTACCTTTGCCAGATTTACTAATAATGCTAGCGGCAAGCACAACCTGAATTACATATTACGAAGATAATCATAAATAATTTTAAAAAAAAAACAAGATAATAAAATTAACAAAAAAATAAATGATGAAGGCATTTACCATTTCGTTCCTTCAACTTCCACCAACACTCAACAGGTAGAAAAAGAAAATGAAGAAGCGGATCACCTAACAACACTTGGAAATGTAGAAAAGAAAAATCAATTTCACATCAATCTCAACAAAACATCTCATTCCCATAAATAGATTCGCACACAAATGCGCACTACGATACGTGACAGCAACCAAAGACCAAGATCTGGATCAGTAATGTAGAATCATTATTTCCCCAGATCGATAGATTTAGTTCGAGTGTGATTCATGCTGCACAAATCGCATACTTCTAGATAATCAGCACCACCAAAGATGGTGGATCCCGGAATTAAGCGAAAAACAGGCCCATACCAGATAAAATCTTATTTAGAACAGATCGAATTCGAAACACGCAGGACCCTAAGTGCAAAATATACTGAGAAGAAATTATTATAGTACCTCTGAAATCACCGGGATTCAAGCGAAGCAACGGAGAGAAGTTACTCAGTGAAATGGTTTAGAAGAATAATGATGGCTGAAATACGCAACCAAAAGGGTTGAATATTGGGCTTTTATAATCTGGGAACATTAAGCTACATCTGATACAGATCTAACGGCCATAATGAGCTCAACTTATAATCGCCGCTATTACAGATTTTGTAAAAGTGCACGCACAAAATATGAGTGCATTCTTTATGTCTAATATTATGTATTATAAAAAATAACATATATTCTTTTTTTTTATATCTTAATTTATGGGTAGGGAAGACTCGAACTTGAGTCGATACAAAAAAATTCTGGTGAGACCATTGGGCTAAACACTCGGTCTCAAAATAACATATATATTCAACATGATAATGTTTATGACTTTGTAAATACATTAGAGATTTATGTCAGTTGGTAACACCCGACATGGTTTAATGTACATGAGAAAGCTATATTCGAGAATATATTTACATGTTTTTAGTGTTTAACTAAAAATACACGATATAGTTTGGTGCAAGAAGATCTGAATTTTTTTAAAGACGGGAAATATTGTGCCACATGATAAATAAAAATCATTGCTATTGAATTATAAAATTTCAAATTCTTGATTACAATTCTGTTGTCAATGAACTGTTTAAATCCTTAACAAGCACTTGAAAAACCCCTTCCATTATTTAAATCCAATCTGCAAAAATTGCTGAATGCATTATTTTTTAATCAAAACATAACCCAACAGGTATATAATTCCCTCGTTGACTTGGAGAGAATACCTTGATATCGAAGTGCGAGCCCGTGCAGGAGTAAACATTAGTAAAGCTAAAGCAAACTTTGTGCATGTTAATAGTAACAACAAAAATATAGCATAATATGTTATCGACGAGCCATTTTAATTGACTTAAAAGCATCAACCAAAAATGTAATATCAAATTCATTACATGCAAGCAATCCCAAATGTTAAAACATATCAATCGACCCAAATACGAAAGCCTTTCTAGACAAACGATTTAACCAGATTTATGGTAGTTGGGACGCCCCAGTTGGAGCTTTCGGATTAAAAGATGCCTGGTCACCATCAGGATGAGGTAAAGGAGGCCGCGGCGCAGGATAAGGTGGCTGAGGGTATTGTTGCCGAGGTGGAAGTATGGGAGGTGGCATATATCCATATTGTGGATGATATGGCTGGTAGAATTGAATATTGGGGGGAGGCACATTCGAGTAACCATATTGCTGAACTTGTTGCTGCATCTGATCTGAACCACTTTTACTTTCATATGATCCTCCAAGGCCAGCTGTACCGGAAGACCCCTCATGAGATGGAATGAGTGCACCCATTCTCTGGGGATCCATCGAAGGATAATATGCTCGATCTTGTTCAGGCAGCGGAGGAATGTTGAAGTACGGCATAGGAGGCTGGTTTTGTATATCATTGGGCTGAAGAGTTTGCTGCTGTGATATGACTGCCCTAGGCAACAATCCACTGTGGGCTACTGCTGCTTGTTGGCTTGCTTGGTCAGAGCCTTCAGATTCAGGCTTCGGTGCTTGTGGTTTACCCCAGAGCAGCTTCAGCCTCAAGCCTTTAATAACTAGCTTGTTTGCAAGTTCTTCAGCGGCCCTCTCTGTGCCTTCTCTTGTTGTGTAAGTCACAAAAGCACAAGCACGTTGGAGAACCATCTTTACGGATTCAATTTCTCCATGCGCATAGAAATGGTCTCTTAAATCCTGCTCGGTAATTCTTGCATCAAGCCCACCAACATACAGGGTTCTAATGCTTTCATCTTCAGGAGGCTCCAGAGAAGGCATTTCTCCAGCCTTGCCAAGCAACTTCAATGCCACTGGATCGTTAATTCTGCACATGCATGCAATGAAAAGGAAAATAAGCGAATGGCAAAAGGACGGGATGAAGTCAAACGCTTGTAAGAACTGAAATTGAGCAAAAATAGAGACTTAAACAAAACAAGAAATTTAAGTGCATGACGAGGGAAAAAAAATGAAAACGCTTCATCTTGCAAGCAAAGAATGGGGAAACATACAATACATACACGAAACATATTGGAATTCATGACTGTGCCAGAATGGAAAAGAGGAGCTGCTCAAAAAATGGAAAAGAAGAACTACAGATTGGCAGTAGACCTGTCATTTGAGGAGGCTAAAAAAAAGAGACACCGACACCCTTGTGGTGTAATGGAATAAACATCTCTCACTAGGAGGAAGAGACGTGGGTTCGAATCCACAAACTATACTTCAAGAACATGATTGAAGCTAATCGTTACACGTTCTAAGCATTCATATAAAAATGCAGACTATCAACTGCATACACAACATATCAAGTAAATAATTAATTCCAAAACCGTGTTACATACCCATAGTAACGGTCTTTGATATTCTGTTGAGACAACTCCCCAGTTTCAGGCATCTCATGCCTATAAGGGCATTCAGGACCTCTAGTACATTGACCTCGAATAAAGAAACTGCAAACATGAGCTCGGTTTCTCTTGTAGTATGGAGTGGTTCTCTGAAGTTTCAAGATGGTATCGCTAGGGCGCACCTTCCCATGTGAAGATTCATAATCAATCCCGGCTCTTGCCTGTATATAGCAAATATTTAGTCTACACACACACACAGGAGAAAAATTCACAAAAGAGCAAGAAATATCTAACAAGTGGTGACTCAACCGCAGTGCATTCAAAAGTAGGCTTTGACTCAAATAGATTTACAGATCCAATGGTTCATAATTCATAAATAACACAAAATTTAAATTTCAATGCTGATGGCAAAACATGGATATTCATAATAGTCAATAACCATAAATGGATGGAAAACTAATAATATTGAGGGAAAAAACCATCCAGAGCAAGAGATCTACAAAAGACTTCCTTTCGCCAATGGCCAATGTACTCCTCACTAACTTGATCTCTATTACCTCTTTCCACAATTTCACAGTTTTTGTAAACTGGGGAATAACCATCACAGCTGAGGACATCAAAAGAATTGGCCAGTGAAAGGCTACATTTGGATTGATCGTGGTGGGGAGACACACAACTCGCCCATCAGCAAACAGGTAGTATTAAGAGTAGGATCATGCCCCTTGACAAATGTGACCTTATAAAGCTACAGTTATTCTTTCCTAAAGTAGAATCATGCTATGGCCACCAAACTCGAGAAAATGGCCAGTAACACGAGCTGTGCCCTTGGATTAAATGGAATAACAATGATGCGAACTTTAACAATACAAATTTCAAATTTTCAATGTACTTTATCCCACTAGATTAACAGGACACTGTAGCCTTGTTTACCCACATGATACTTTCAGGCAATAAATCATGAACCAGCCAAAAACCACATTGTTTAATTAAACCAACTTCAATTTCAAGCTGCAAAATGAAGGGCAAATGTAACATCGTAATTCTAGAAGAAGTTCTGATCGTGCTTGAAACTATTCACTCACCCTCAATTACAAGTGACCAACTTCGATAAATGCAACAAACATTCTTAATCACTTGCAATTCACCATCATCTGATGGAAACACAAGCAAGATCAAAACTCCTTTAAAGGAAAAAACTGAAGAGTGACAAGCTAAAGACTACTTCACAATGCACGCTGCACACTTACAACTTTAAACACCTCGTAAAAATATTTTACTATCTTTTATCTACAGTTGTCTCCCAAACAGTTTTTCTACCTATTAGAAGCTAGCTATTAACACCACTAAAGGCATTTGAAACTAATCCACAAAATATAAATGAATCCAAACACTATTCTTAGTAAGTAAATAAATGAAACTAACAATTTTCCGCTAGCAAGTTTGAACCCAGAGCATTTGGCATAACAGTCGAATATCTATATAAAACTCAATGCCTGGTTAATTTTCTCTTCAAGCTAACTATAGAGTTCAACAACAGTTACCGAGTGTATTTGCTTTGGTTGGGGATGATACAGCTACATTTCCCAAAGGCAAGTCCGATTTGGCATATAACATTAGTACATTACTCTTAGAAAGTCAGGTGCTTTTTGAAACCAGCATTTACCCAGAGCACATTTATAAGGGTATATTCACAATAAGGCACTACTTCGCAAATGGTTTTGGGAATTCTCCTTGAGGAAAACTTATTATCGCTATAGAAGAGCAGGATAATACGAGATTTTCGGTGGATGGGAGTTTGAACATCATCTAAGGACAAAGGGTGTCTTCCAGATGCCCATGGACATCAACTATAGCTTCGCCAGTCATATTCAAAAATCATGTCAAACGAAAAGTGGGTGATGGGTAGATTAATGTTTTGGGAGTAGGAGGTGGGGTTTTATCGAAGAGTTTTACCTACGCTTTCTAAATTACATCCTTACGAAACAGCCTTATAATTTAGATGACAATGTTTCTGCATCAAGGAACTTTCACTTTCCGAGGGGTGGTCACCTTAAGATAAACAGGAAGAGTTAGAGTCATTACTTTGCTTAGAACAGATTAGAGTATGTTTAGATTGATCAATAGAAGGGTCTGGGTGTTAAAGACATGCAAATCTCTTTTCTTTCTCCGGCCGGCGTTCAACCTGTTCTTCGTATACACGCTATCCCCTCATTTGGAAAACCATTATTCCAAGGTACAAGATTCATAATCGGATTTATCGCTAGATAAATTGAATACACGTGATATTTTAGAATGAAAAAAACTTGTCCTGATGGTTTCTCCTGGTTGGCGAGTACTGAGCAAAAATCAAATAAATCTAGAGATTAAATCTTTCCGTCATGCAGATTCACAACATCTTCAAGACATAAGATATTGAAGGACTTTGGTTTTCACAAGGTGTTCCAAATAAAGTAACAAATGGATATTCGGAGGAAAAGAAATACTAGGTAGAAATTTCAGCACATTTATAAGGGTGTTACCTACATTAGCTTGAATACACAATGGTGAAACTTATTTGTATTGATAATACATACTCTGATTCGTTTGTCTGCCTATATTCTCAGTACACTTTTATTTATTGATAATATGAAAAAATCAATATTGAAATCAAATGGTTTAACACACAATCCAATAACAAATGAATTATTTGTCAGTTTAAAAATTTCGTAGTTGGGTATTTGAAGCAACTCCGAATAAAAAGCACGAAGATTGTTCTCAGGCAGAATGAAAAAATACCTTGCGGTCATGCTCCTCTGCGAAATATTCCCTATTTACGTCGCTCTTTGGAATGGCATCATTTGAATCGATACTGAGGGCAGTATCTCTAACTTGAACAGGCAGGCCATATTCCAGATCTAGCAGGCATACTTGACAAACATTTTTCAGCTTGCAGCAAGTTTGGCAAATCTCCGTCTTTTTGTATCTTGCATCGCGACCAGGCCTCCATCTAAAAACTGTGAATGGTCGAGAACATATCTTGCACTCCTTGTCATAATCAGCTTTTGTCTATCCATATTAACAATAATGTTTGTCAAGAAGCACCCAGTTTATTTATCTATTTAAAAATAAATAAAAAAATTCCGTAGTCAGAATACCAATAAGGCAGAACACTAGCCTCTTTTAGCAAATATTTAAGCAAAAGAGAGGTCGGGGATGGGGGGTTGGAAGCAAATCCATTTTAAGTTCGCAGATATCTAAAGAACCTACTCAATTCCCATAAAAACTGAGCCAGTCACCTAACTCAACTTATAATTTTCTGAACTTTCTTCCACAAGCAGAAAATCACTTGATTTCCAAGAACAAATAGGAAAAGAACTTAAATTACATAACAAATATAACATCGAAAATATAGAGCTCTAATATACCATTCGAACGTATGGATTGTCGCCGAGGCATGATTCACACACAATCGGGAAATCAGTCCGCTCCCATCCATCGGCTTCCGCGTCTCTGAGCAGCCTATGCGCCATTCTCCCCTAAACTATTCACTCTGATGTACCGAAGGAGGACAATGGAAAATGGAAAGATGAGAACCGTTTTGAATTAATATAAAGCCCTAGCCATTGAAGTACAACAGGAGATGCATAGAGTCCAACACGGATTTAATTAATAATTATTTAATTAGGCTGCAAACTGTGGTGAAAAAGTAAAAATTTACGGTAAAAAATAAAAATCTCAAACTCTCAAAATTATCACACTACACACTTTATAATATTTTTCTCTCAACTCAATTGTGATTTTCTTCACAAATGAGATATCTATTTATAGAAAATTTTTACAAATAATCCAAAAATAAATTACATCATTACCTTCATCATCACACACAAATTTCAATATTCAACACCTAATTTTACCTAATTTTCAACATTCAAATATTCAATACACACATTTTAAATATTATTTTTCAACACTCCCCCTTGTGATGATGATCATAATGATTGTCTTCATTACGTGTTTTTATACTGCCTCGTTAAAAACCTTACTAGGAAAAACCCATTGGGATAAAAACCATAGTAAGGGAAAAAGAGTGCAGTCACGTAAACTCCCCCTCATGTTGACACGAACAATTCTTCACAGATTTCGTAGATTGCGCATCCCAATATTATATATGTGCTTTCTGAATATTGTCGTAGGAAGTGCCTTTGTGAAGAGATCTGATGAGTTTTCACTTGATTGAATGTGACGAACATCAATACATTTATTCTTCTCAAGCTCCTTGGTGAATGCGAAGAACTTAGGAGGAATATGTTTAGTTCTGTCGCTTTTTATGTATCCTTCTTTCATTTGAGCAACACATGCAGCATTATCTTCATATAGTATCACAGGCTTCTCGTCGAATGATAATCCGCATGAGATTTGGATATGTTGAGTCATTGATTTTAACCACACACATTCACGGCTTGCTTCATGTAGTGCAATAATCTCGGCATGATTTGATGAAGTTGTTACAAGTGTTTGTTTCTGTGAACGCCAAGAAATTGCAGTGCCTCCACGAGTAAATACATATCCAGTTTGAGAACGTGCTTTGTGTGGATCAGATAAGTATCCAGCATCGGCATAACCAATTATACTTGGATTAGCATCTTTTGAATACAAAAGTCCCAAGTCTGTCGTTCCTCGTAGATAACGGAATATATGTTTAATTCCGTTCCAATGTCTCTTTGTTGGATATGTGCTAAATCTTGCCAATAAATTTACGGCAAAAGATATATCAGGCCTTGTACAATTTGTAAGATACATAAGGGCACCGATAGCACTTAGATATGGTACTTCTGGACCAAGAATATCTTCATCATCTTCACATGGACGGAATGGATCCTTTTCTATGTTTAATGATCTAACAACCATTGGAGTACTTAAAGGATTTGATTTGTCCATATTAAAACGTTTAAGGATCTTTTCTGTATAATTTGTCTGGTGAACAAATATTCCACATTCTTTTTGTTCAATTTGTAAACCCAGACAATACTTGGTTTTTCCAAGATCCTTCATTTCAAATTCTTCTTTCAAGTATGACACAACTTCTTGAATTTCCTTATTTGTTCCAATGATGTTTAAATCATCAACATATACAGCAATAATTACGCATCCGGATGTTGTTTTCTTAATGAAAACACAAGGGCATATTGAATTATTTACATATCCCTTTTTCATCAAGTGATCACTTAGCCTATTATACCACATTCTGCCGGATTGCTTCAACCCATATAATGATCTTAGTAATTTCACAGAATAACATTCTCTGGGTTTTGAACTTTGTGCTTCAGGCATCTTAAATCCTTCAGGGATTTTCATATATATATTACTATCAAGTGATCCATATAAGTAGGCTGTAACAACATCCATAAGACGCATTTCTAAATTTTCAGATACTGCCAAGCTAATCAAATACCGAAACGTAATTGCATCCATCACAGGAGAATACGTTTCTTCATAATCAATTCCAGGCCTTTGAGAAAAACCTTGTGCAACAAGTCGAGCTTTATATCTTACTATTTCATTTTTCTCATTTCGCTTTCGAATAAAAACCCATTTGTATCCAACAGGTTTTACACCTTCAGGTGTAAGGACTATAGGTCCAAAAACATTACGTTTATTTAGCGAATCCAATTCAACCTGGATGGCATCTTTCCATTTTATCCAATCCTGCCGATTTTTACATTCACCAAAAGATTTTGGTTCATGATCTTCATTATCATTTATGATGTCGATTGCCACATTATAAGAAAATATATCATCAATTTCTTCTATATCTTTTCGGTTCCATATTTTTCCAGTATTAATATAATTGATAGAGATTTCATGATTCTCGTCAGTTTGTGGTTCTGACAAAACATTTTCATCATCATGTGTTTCTTCAGGAACATCATTCTCTATTTTGTGATCATTATGTGTTTCTTCAGGAACATCATTCTCTATTTTGTGATCATTGTGTTTCTCTATGAATTTTCTTTTTCGAGGATTTTTATCCTTGGAACCAACTGGCCTTCCACGCTTCAGGCGTTTAATGACATCATGACTATCTTCAATTTGTTTCTTCGGAATTTCAATTCGAGCAGGGGCATTTGCAGCATGTATATATGATTTAGTTACCCCTTTTGTGTCTGCAAATGCATCTGGTATTTGATTTGCTATTCTTTGCAAGTGCACAATTTGCTGTACATCTTTTTCACATTGTTTTGTTCTTGGATCCAGATGTAACAATGATGATACATACCATGTAATTTCTTTTTCGGTATGTTTCTGTTCTCCCCCTAACATTGGGAAGATTTCCTCATTAAAATGACAATCAGCAAAACGTGCTGTGAACACGTCGCCTGTCTGTGGTTCAAGATATCGAATGATCGATGGACTATCATAACCAATATAAATTCCAATCTTTCTTTGAGGTCCCATTTTCTTTCGTTGAGGTGGTGCAATAGGCACATACACCATACATCCAAAAATTCTCAGATGAGAAATGTCTGGTTCTTTACCAAATGCAAGCTGCAATGGGGAGTATTTATGATATGCACTTGGTCTGATGCGAATTAATGAAGCAGCATGTAAAATTGCATGTCCCCATATAGAAATAGGGAGCTTTGTTTTCATAATCATTGGTCTAGCAATCATTTGCAGACGTTTAATCAATGATTCAGCCAATCCATTTTGAGTATGTACATGAGCAACAGGATGCTCAACAATGATTCCCATAGACATACAATAATCATTGAAAGTCTGGGAAGTAAATTCACCAGCATTATCAAGTCTAATTTTCTTGATTGTATAATCGGGAAATTGATTCCTCAATTTTATTATTTGAGCAAGTAATCTTGCAAATGCAACATTTCGAGTTGACAATAAACATACATGTGACCATCTGCTGGAGGCATCAATCAATACCATAAAGTATCTGAATGGTCCACATGGTGGATGGATTGGTCCACAAATATCACCCTGAATACGTTCAAGAAACATTGGTGATTCAGTTTGGATTTTGGCTGGTGATGGTCTTATAATAAGTTTTCCAAGAGAACATGCTTTACATTGAAACTTATTATTCTGAAAGATCTTCTGGTCTTTCAATGGATGACCATGTGTATTTTCTATAATTCTTCGCATCATTGTTGAACCAGGATGTCCTAATCGATCATGCCAATTGGTTAATATTGAAGAATTATCAATTACCATGTTTGATTCAATGGGACGTATATGTGTATAATGCAATCCAGTAGGGAGCATTGGTAGTTTTTCAATCACATATTTCTTTCCTGATTTATATGTGGTAAGACACATATATTTCTCATTCCCTTCATTCATTGTTTGAGTATCATACCCATGGGAATATATATCATTAAAACTCAACAAATTTCTTTTCGATTGTGGTGAATATAAAGCATCATTGATCAAAAATTTTGTACCATTAGGTAACAAAAATTGTGCTTTACCACATCCTTTAATCAAGTCTACAGGACCTGATATTGTATTCACCGTTGTTTTTGTTGGTTTTAGTTCCAAGAAATATCTTTTATCTCGGAGGATAGTGTGCGTTGTACCACTATCGGGTATGCAAACTTCAGCTTTGCTCATAGCATTTTCCATATTTGAACTTCAAAAAATATGCAATGAAAAAAAATTAATGACAATACATATTTAAATATAACACATATCATAATTGTACAATAAAACATTATCATATAAATACATGAAAAATAAATTATTGTACATTTATATTCTACCACTATATTGTTCATTTTCAGAGAAATCATTGAGAAAATCTGCAGCATCAATATTGTTCATTTCTATCCCACCAACATATTGATCATTTCCAGAGAAATCATTCATAAAATCAGCAGCATCAAAATGAGTTGAATCACTCAAACGGTCACTTCGCTCAGTGAAGTTGGTCTCCTTTTCTTTCCCCTTTATCGATTCTTTATAAAGTTTGCAAAGATGCTCAGGGGCTCGACAAATACGAGACCAATGTCCTGGAGTACCGCATCTGAAACAAGAACTTTCAAATCTTTTCGAGTGATTTTCATTAACACTCATGTTTTCTTGATGCCTTTTCTGTGGATGGTTTGGGACGTTATTTTGAGATGAGTTATAGAAATAACTATCTCGATTATTTTCAAAACCACGGCCGCGTCCACGACCACGACCACTTCCTCGTCCACGTCCACGTCCACGACCTCGACCTCGACCTCGACCTCGACCAAAACCTTGTCTTTGAATTTGATTTTGGTTTCCAGGTTTAAATTCATTTTTACTTACAGCATTTACTTCTGGAAATGCTGTTGATCCAGTGGGTCGGGACTGATGATTTCTCATTAATAGCTCGTTGTTCTTTTCCGCCACAAGAAGACAGGCGATGAGTTCAGAATATCTCGCAAATCCACGCACTCTATATTGTTGCTGTAGTGTTATATTTGATGCGTGAAACGTGGAAAATGTTTTTTCAAGCATTTCCGATTCTGTAACCTCATGTCCACAAAATTTTAACTGCGAGATTATTCTATACATCGCTGAATTGTAATCACTGACTTTTTTAAAGTCTTGGAATCTTAACATATTCCATTCATCACGGGCGGTCGGAAGTATAACTTCCCTTATATGTTCAAATCTCTCTTTTAATCCTTTCCACAGAGCCATGGGATCTTTTTCGATGAGATATTCACATTTTAAACCTTCATCAAGGTGTCGTCGTAAAAATATTATAGCTTTTGCTTTTTCTTGTGATGAAGATATACCATTTTCTTTAATGGTCTCGCTTAGACCCAATGACTCAAGATGCATTTCTACATCAAGAGTCCATGGCATATAGTTTTTCCCAGTAATATCAAGAGCGATGAATTCGAGCTTTGCCAAGTTTGCCATGGTGGTACTAAAAATTACGATGCATTTTATTAGTTAATGAATATTGCAATACAAAGTAATGGATAAACAACAAGTACAAGTATTCGTAAAAATAAAGAAAACACACGAGGAGGATATTCTCCGATAAATACAAGACTGGTGAGTATGATAACCAAAATAATTAAAAATAACCTCGTGAAAGCCATCTTCTTTTTTTCTTCGAAAATTTGATGAAGAATAATTTTTAGAGAAGAAGAGAAAGTTGGAGTGATTGAATGTATTTGTGAGATTGTATTTATAGAGCAAAAACTAGCCGTTTTGTTACCGTTTATTACCGTTGGTGTATAAGAAAATAAATGTATGTATTTGTATAATTTTATGGTAATAATATGGTGTATATAATATTAGTCATATTTAAATAATTATGTATATCATATCACATTATTATAATTAGGTGTCATAAGTTATTTTGTTTAAAAAACCTTATAGGCTTTTATACTTGTCGTATCCCTTACCGGGAGTGTGGGATGTCGTCTTAACATCCTCCCAGGATTTATAACAAGTTTTTTGAAAAATTTATTTTTATTATTTATAATAACATTATATTATATAGTAAATATATAAACAATAAATAAATAAACAATAAAATAAATATTATTACTTTTGTTACCTTTTTCTTCTGTTTTGGAGCTTGGAAAAATATGGAGGACTTTTAGAGCTTCGTGCTGATAACGTGTTGTGAAAAAGTAAAAATTTACGGTAAAAAGTAAAAATCTCAAACTCTCAAAATTATCACACTACACACTTTATAATATTTTTCTCTCAACTCAATTGTGATTTTCTTCACAAATGAGAGATCTATTTATAGAAAATTTTTACAAATAATCCAAAAATAAATTACATCATTACCTTCATCATCACACACAAATTTCAATATTCAACACCTAATTTTACCTAATTTTCAACATTCAAATATTCAACATTCAAATATTCAATACACACATTTTAAATATTATTTTTCAACACAAACTACTCTTAGGACTCTATTTTGTAATATGTTTTTTTTTAAAATAGAAATTTAAAATATATGTTTTTGAATGGTTTCCCTGATTTGGAGAAGTTTGTGCCATATTTTCAAATGATTTATAAATTACAAAAATGTCATTATCGAAAATTACAAAAAGATCTTTTTTATTTTTATTAATTTTTTTGGTCAATTTCATATTTTTAATTTTTTAATTAATTTTAGTGTTAATTTTTTTATATCTTTTAAATTTATTTTACTTGTTTTTATTATTTTTATTAATTAATTGTAATTTTTACTATTTATATTAAACATCAAAGGGAAATAACGAGTTGTGGATATGATATTCTTATTTTGGTTTGCCATGTTATCAAAATCTCATATCTTTGTTAATTTGGTCAATGAGGTTGCTCCTCCTGCTAATTATATCATAAAAAGAAAAAAATATTCAATGGGATACTATTTAGCCGATGATATATATACAAATTGGGTCACAATAGTTCAAACAATTCACAATCCAAACGTCTAAATAATAAATGTTTTGCAGCACAACAAGAAAGTTGTAGAAAAGATGTTGAATGAGTATTTGTTGTACTGCAGTCAAAGCGAGCGATAATCACTATACATGCACAAGTTTGGAGCAAGCGAGTGCTGCATGATATCATTACATGTATTGTAATGCACAATGATGAGGATGTGTTCGTAAAAAATTATCGCGAAGCACTCACCCCAGATGTTGAAATGACGCGTGATGAATATGCCCGATTTCAAGAGTTTCTTGCACGTCAACGTCAAATAAAATATTGACACACTATGCACTTCAGGATGCTTATATTGATCGTTTGTATTTTTTTTGTCCAATTTGATAACAAAATAAATGCATTAATTCAAGCTTATCGAATTAATTAAGTTCTGTTGAATGACACAGTATGTAATTATTTAATTATATGTGTGTGTATATGTTTGAAATAAAAAAAATGGAGTATTTGGTAACATTTAAAAGATATGAGTTATAGAATGTTTTTGAAATATAGATCATCTACTTACCTCTATTTTGGAGGATTGATGATGAAAAAATAGAAGATATGGATTGGAGATAACCTTAAGCCACCTTTAACACTTCTTGACTCCAAAATGGAGGATAACAATAGTGTCCTCTAAAAAATTTAGAGAATCATTGTAGCAATAATGATTAGTTTGAGAGGATTTACGAAAATGTCATCCATTAAAATTGATAATTTGATTTTTTTTAAATAAAATATTTTTTGGTACATTTCAATTTTTTTGTTATTTTCAATCGTTTTTTGGAAAATAAAAAATATATAAATAATAAATGACATATCAATAAAATGAAAAAAAACACACACACACAAACAATAAAAATATAAACATATTTAATTCACTGCAATCATGACAGCACGCTAGTAGTCTGGAAGGTCGGACCTGTATGGGGAAGTTCTGTCGAAGAACTGTCCAAACGGAATAGAAGTCTTGTCAAAGTCATCCCCCTTCGATGCTCTTCTTTGCCAAATTTGTTTTGTTATTTGAGCAAGTATGTATGGACCGATTCATCAGCGCATATATGGTTGATTCATAGTATTTTATTTTCTTCTTTGAGAGTCAATAGAACACTCATTTCTTTCTTAACATCAATGAGTTGTTGTGGATGTGCATCAACATTCTCCATCACATCTATCATTTAAGCACATGTAGTGCCCAAAAATCTTGTCACGTAATCATATAATATGTGATGTAAATACATAAAAAAAAAATCAACTACATAATAATATAATGCATATACGACAAAATAGTGCAATCAACACACTATTTACATCAGTGGATCGGAGACAGTATAATCATTACACAACACATAACTCGAATACAACAATAAACTATATTATTTATATCTACTATCAACTACATGACTTCTTTAACTAGACGCACCTAATCCTTTTCCTTTATCATGTATCATGTATCGGCACTATTCTTGTATCATGTCCAACTGAAACGGTTCTCGAAAGATGGGCATATACAACAAACATCATCGTAATGCATAACGGATATATTAACAACATAATATAACTAAAATCATTAAAATAAAATTCCTTGACTCATTTGTACTATCTGAATATCATTTTGTTATTTATGGAAAACAATTAATAACACAACCAACAATATCAACAAACATCACTCCTCTGCTACAACGGCAAACATCATCAACAATACGTCGTTTCTCTACTACTGCAACAAACAACATCAATAATATTTTGCTCCCCTACCATTTCGACAAACAACATCAACAATATTTCGCCCCAATACTACGATAAACAACATCAACAATACATCGCTCTCCTACTACCGCGACCATCAACATCAACACATTAGCTCATATACTATTGTGACTATAATAATAACAAATCAATGTCCAATAACGGGCAACCAACAATATCAACAATAATAAACAACAACACACAAAATATCGAATCACCCATTTCTGGTGATTTATCGTATATCAACGCAATATTATTCATCAATACTAAACAATATCAACATATCATCGCATGCCAACACATATTTGATAATCGAATATGTAACGTCCCGAAAATTTGAATGTCCACGTGAACCCCATGCATGCACGTTATCAAATTTCTTATGTATTTTAATTAAATTGTTTTAATCGCATGAAGTGTTTATGGTAGACATGTTTACATGTTTAAAATGTAGTTTTCTACTATAATGCATAAAAATGTGTTTTTAAAAGCTATTCGAGACGCGATCAAGGAAAGGAGAC
This sequence comes from Primulina huaijiensis, assembly GCF_012295235.1. NCBI lineage: Eukaryota > Viridiplantae > Streptophyta > Magnoliopsida > Lamiales > Gesneriaceae > Primulina > Primulina huaijiensis. The sequence continues at coordinate 21,621,318 of NC_133307.1, forward strand.
CGGGGACCATAAGAGAAAAAATATTTTTATTAAATAAGTATTTTTAATTATTTAATATATGATATATTTTAAGGAGTATTTCCAAAATAAGATATTTTGAGATGTTTTCACGCGTCAAGTCATATTTTAAATCGGTTTCGATTTTCGATGAAAATATGGACTTTTTGAGAACTCGACTAATATTTTCACAAGCTTTCCTTTACAAAATATTTTAAATATTAACTAATGGGCCTAATGTGTCTATTATACTAGGTTAATGGGCTTCATCTTATACCATGTGTTTTAATTAAAATAAAAGGCCCTCAAACCCTTCCCAAACCCTCATAACTCACGCCCCACCCCTCTAATCATACTAGGACTCTCCCTCACACACCACACGGCACACACCCACGGTTTTGGAGAGGAGATCCAAGCAAGTTTGGAAATTTTCAACAAGGTTTTTCTCTCGTCAACGTCTCTCGCATCGCAAGCTATTTTTCGTGCGTAATAAACGCAAAAGTACACCTTAATCTTCTTTCAAACATCTTTCACATCATATTATGTATATTTGATTATCCTTGCATGAAAAATAACTATGTTTATTTTCGTTGTTATGGCTTCATACGCATAAAAGTAGAGTTTTATTTAAAACTCTTCATGATGATTCACAAAGGGGCTGCCATGGTAAGGATACTTGAAGAGATGTTTTTCACATGTTTAAGGGTCCCTAGATGCATAGGTAAGGGCTGGACAAGGAGGCAATAAAGTAGAACAAAAATTTGGAAGTTCATGGACTAGGGTTTCGGTTTTTGCTTCCTAGGTGCAGGCGGCTGCTAGCTGCTATTAGGGGTCATCCAGGGGTCTCAAAAGGGCTGAGCCATGATCCTAGGTAGGCTGCATGATGCTAGGTTCGAAGGGCTAAGTGATTGTGTGAGACAAGGGGGGACTGCGCATGCCTTGGGACTGGTTTGAGGGGCTGTGGGTTTTACGCTTCTCAAGCTCGGTCCAGTAGGGTCCATAGGGGTCCTAGGTTGGTCAACTAGGGGCTGGTCGGGTTGCTTGAGGGCTAAGGTCGAAGCTTGCATGGCAATATGAACTAAGGTTTCGAAAATAGGGGCAAAGGGTTCAATAGGTTTCCTAGGCTGGTCCAATGATTTAATGGGCTTGAATGGGATTGTATATGGTTTAGTTAGGTGTTACTAAGCTTTGGTTCAAGTTTGGTTAACGTTCGAGTCCATACAAGTCAAAACCTGGATGTACGTCAAAATTTTAATACGAATTGGAGAATTAATCTAGAAGCTTAAGTTTACGTCTAAGAAATATTTATAGGTGTATTTTAAGATGATATGTTAAGTTTTGAATGATTTGGGTCGTCGTTTTAAGGTCTAAAGATAAATTGGGAACGTTAGGGTTTCAGGGGCAAAACTATCATATTATATCTGAAAAATGTTAGACGCCTTGGCAGTTCTCTGAATGCTGTAATGAATGTTAAAATATTTATTTTAAATGTTTATGGAATTTTATGATGAAACGTTAATGTTAAAAGACATGTTGCATGCTTGGTTTAAAAGAAAAATAATTTCTAAATGCATGAATTTTTATAAGCGATGAAAATATGAAAAGTTGAAAGAGGTGAATTGATTGTGACTAATACGTTGATACGGTGATACGATGATATGTAAGGTCAATGCTCAGTTGACGGGTGAGAGTGTCGATGATGTCTCCACCGCCCAGTACCGTGATAATATGTAGATGGATCCATCGACCTTCAGCTAATACGAAAGTCACAATCGAGGATCTGAATTCAACAAAAAGGAAACATATACATATATGATGAAAGGAAATATGATATGATATGTTTCATGAAAAGCTATTTTATTAAAAGTATTTTCAATGTTGATTGTGAATGTATATGTATTACTTGCTATCATGGTTAAAGTTTGCTGAGTCAATAGACTCACTAGTTGTGATCGATGTAGGTGAGCATGAGATTGATGTTAATGGAGATCTTGATGGTTGATCTAGCTGGACTGAAGGTACACACAATCCGAGGGCCGTCGTTAGTTTTCCGCAAATAAAACTAAGTTTATGCTTGATGATTACTTAAAGATTTTTATGACTTATGATACTTTTGAGAGGTTTTTGAGAGAATATTAGAGTTAAATTTATTTTTGAAATAATTTTAGCTTAGGGTGGTTGACGTTTACGATCTTATGTTCTTTTGGATTTTCAAATAATAGTGGTTGATTTATTTTAAATGGTACAAAAGTACTTTAAAATATATACACATAGGTATTGGGTATTTCGGCCGAATATAGAAAAAAAAATTTCTAGTATATTTTAAAGAAAAATGAGTAATGGACGTGTATACATATAATTCAACAATAATTATCATATCATTGGTATCATATCAACACAATCATAACAACATCAATATGCAACATCAAATAGCCCAATAACAATTAATTCAACAAAAATATTATACTCAATTATAATTCTTCATTGTTCAACAATTAATATTTCAGTGTATTTAGTTCACAATACTAACATAAAATTCATCCTAAATAAATTAATTTCAATTAATAGGTTATATCAAAATATACGCTAAACTACAAAAACTATGTATCAAAAGATATCATATTTCTCGTAGACTCCGAAGAATGATACTCTGATTTAATAATAACTGACAGACAACACCTCAATTTTAATTCAACGATGGAGATTTCTCATTATAATAACTTGTGCTAATTCCAAATAATCCAACTAAAATGTTAAATTATTTGTTAAAATCATACATCATTTAACAATGTTTAATTTCGGTGCGATTTAACAATTTATAGGATTTATTTCAGAAATTGACAAATTGCAAACATCGCTAGAAATATAAATATTGTACCTCAAATTAACACCTCGTGTCAACAATCACATATCCGAAGTCAATTGGTCAATTGAAAAACCGATAAATCGCAAAATCAAAAAGAAAATTGGGAATATTTATTCTCTGTTTCTTCATTTCTCGAACGGCGAAAAGTTTGAAAGGAATTCCACCAACTCACACATTTTTAATTTTTTTAAAATATTATATATATTGTAATAATATTATATATAATATTTAACTTTTTCAACATCGTATATATGTTCGGTCCATTAAAATAATTAAATTTGTCCAAACTCAAAACACAAAACTTATATATTTCTGAGTTTTGTATTTCCTCTCCAAATTTTAACTCATTTGGACTTCATATAGTCAATATATTATATATTTCATTATTTTAACATCATTAATTATTTATTAATCTTGCGTTCATAAATCAACAAGTTGTTATGTTTACTTCAAGTCATTACAACATTACATATGACCATGGTAGAAATGTCCTTTTGAGTGTTCTTCATTAGTTTTTCTTTGGATTTCATTTTTTATGTTGATTGGCCGCTGAGAACTCCATGATGGGATTTTTTCGTCCATGTTTAAAGCAAACCCATACAATCCTGGAGAATCGGGTGTGAGTGATTATGTGGTGGGAGAATAATCAGACTGAGAGGAGTCGATATACTCGTTGTTTGGTAGGAGAGTCGGTAAGGTAGCTTTGGATGACCTTAAAAATAAAGTTCGACACCTTTCTACAAAACATCACTTGGGCGGCTAAGTTCCACCTGCGAAACATGTCCACTAAAATTTTTACAGTCTTGTTTATTTTGAACCATGGACATTGGATGGCCTCCATAGTACAACACTCTGATGATGGACTGAAGAGTTGTTCGTCAAAACCAACTGCCACTTATGAGCACGAGCTATCTTGTGACAGGTTTATATCAATTATATGATTACGAGAGATGTCAAGATAAGTTGTCGCTAGGAGCATGTCCTCCTCGATTGAGAAAGCATGACCATCTCGAGATGAACTCATTTGATCGTAAATGATACTTCAATTTATATGACATATATCCATGGGCGGAGCTATATGTGGGGCTGGGTTGGGCTCCAGTCCCACCTAATTTTTTTTTTAAAAATTAATATGTTTTATTTTAAAATTTTTGTTGATTAGCTCCAAGGCCCAATCTGTTTTCTCTCTCTCTTTCACTTGTCTACTGCTTCATATCTATTCTTCTCTCTCAAGCTTTCACAATTTTCATTACTTCAAATGACCGTAACTTCATCATTGGTTGTCAGTTTTCAAAATCGATTGTAGATTCGAAAAGCCCACGGCATAAGCTTTCTTTTAATACCAAATTTTCGAAGTTTCTTTGTCGTCTTGAAATCACCCGTCGCCCATCGGTCGACGTTTTCACCGAAAATCATGGAGAAATCCTAGTGTTAGACTTTCTACAGCTCGTTCTTGTTGTTCTTAGTTAGATTTCGAATTTTAAAGGTAATTTCAGATTTCAGTGTTTCGAAATTTGGGTATTTTGGTTTTTTTGAATTCCGATAATTGATATATATTAAATTATTGATTGTAGGTACTATATTTGAGTCGATTGATGGTATTGATAATTTTTTTGTTTTTTTGAATTCTAGATTTTATATTTGGGATTGTCGATTTTTAGTATTGATTATTTCTTATTTGGATGTTTAGATGCTATAGAAAATATAAATGCGAATTTATGGAATTTTGTAGGAATTTTTGAAAAATTCAGAATTATGTAAATGAGATTTTCGAACTTATAAGGCTGTAAAATTTTTATATTTAAATATATTATGCCTTAAGATTGTCAAATGTTAACTTCGGAATTGTTTTGAAATAATTATAATTGTTCGAGGTTTATTTCATTAAAATAACAATTATTTAGTGCTGGTAATGTTGATTTGATTCAGTTAACCATAATAAGTTAAATTAAAGTGATTTTTTATGGTGTAGACGATACTAAGGAGAATTATGTCGAAAATTATTTGAGACAAATAAGTCAGGAACCTACGATTTGATTGACAGGTGATTTATGTATTTTTATCTACGTCGTTTACTTAGTTATCGAATCTGATATATTTATTTAATTGACAGGTTGATTCGTCTTGTTTTAAATATCTCTATTTCTACATCAACAACGGAACGAGCATTTTCAGCAATGAAACTTGTTAAAACAGCTCTTCGTAACAAGATGGAAGCAGAGTTTTCCGGAGATTCTATGATAATCTACATCGAACGAGATTTGGTTGAAAAAATTGATAACGATTTAATAATTAATGTGTTTTATTCTAAGAAGAATCGAAGAGCATAACTTCAGTAGTGTTTTAGCTCCATGTTTTTGAAAGTATTAAATATTAAATACTCTTGTTCTATGTTTTCATAAAATCAATGTTTATATATTTTTTATTTTAAATTTTTTAGTTAATTATTTATTTTATTAAATACATGAGACGGAGTCAGTTTCAGATAATTTTGAATCTGACTCCGCCCCTGCATATATCAATGATTGTAAATGATATTATAATTTAGAGAAAATTTTTGGATAAGAAATTTGGCTCGACAATCTAGATAAGATTGGATTGGTGCATGCCTCTAGTGATGTGAAACTTGGTCTAAAGTTTTATATTTAAAGAAATGTATTTTTACATCATGTGGTATATTTAACATATCTTATCTACTGGATTTGATAATATATATGATTATACACTGGGAGTCAAGATCTAGACAGCTGTCTTTTCCAACAAAAACTACAAAAAATCACAGTTGTCTTTTCTAAAAAAAAAAAAACAACACAAAAAATGTATTAAATAATAAATATTAATTTAATATGTATAAATATGTAATCTTATATGACAAAAACTTGTGTGAGACAGTCTTACGGGTCGTATTTTGTGATACAGATCTCTTATTTAGGTCATCCATGAAAAAATATTATTTTTTATGCTAAGAGTATTACTTTTTATTGTGAATATCGGTAGGGTTGACCCGTCTCACAGATAAATATTCGTGAGACCCTCTCACAAAAGACCTACTCACCATCTTATATAGCTTTCAAATATTATGAATGTTATATAATTGCATAACATCTGTAATCTGACATAGCTTTCAAAAAACAACATAATAAATATTAAATATTTATAAATAAGTAATCCAACTGCCAACAAAACAAGGCGTATCTACTGTATTCGAAAAGATATATGATCCGAAGTTTCAGATTATATGTAATAAGATCCGACGACATAGAGGTAAAGTTGATTCTTGGTAAATTCCTCGTTATCTTATTCAAGACCGGTTGGTTACTTGAAAAAAGTGCTTTCATCATTCAGTCATCCAAGTCATGAGGGAGAACCTTCAAAATATCCGTTCGTTCTATGTGTCCTCGCCCTCATATGATGGTGATGAGGAGTCTCGTGCATGGCCGGTCATTATCGCCCACTTGATTACAATTCTACTTTTCCCTCTTTAAATTATGACAAAAGAGGTTTATTTTCTTGCTTAGCATTCATTATAAAGTCGATTTGCTGCCAATTCATTCGAGTTTACTGCAATACCCTCTGACAATGAATGATAGACTTCTGGGATGTGGGTTAGAACTTATAAGTCAATGTTAACTTCCGACTCGATCCCCGATACACTTTTTTCCCATGGGCAAATGTATGTACATCCTGAAAGAAGAATTAATTCGATTGTTTCTTACATGGTCTGCTTATCAGTACTCATTTTTTGTGGTGTTTCTCAACTTCTCATTTTGCCTTTCAAATATCTTTTATCTTTGTCTACTCTTAGCAATCATGACCATCATTGCGAGTATGTTAAGCAGCTGCATTTACTCTGAACCAAGGCCCCCTAAATATGGAAAAACCATTTTTCTTCTCATTTTTAGAAATACTCGATGATAAAAAAAACTTACAGACACGCTGCAACAAGGCTGGATCTCACCTCGAGAATGCTCACCGTGAAGAAGCATGTGGTTGCAGCAGAGCGGAAAGTGGATACCTCGAGCACTGATGTTGCGTATCTGATACAAAATATATTACATCCAGTGTGCACTCTGAATCTGCTTGGTTACATGCTGTAACTAGTAAAGTATGATTCGTTAAAGCTCGGGTGGCAGACTTTGAGGTGTTTGTAGATGTCGAGTTTTTTTTTGTAGTTGTGGAATTTGGGGAATGTTGCATCGAAGAACGGATTTGGCTGTCATGTATAAAATCATATGGTATAACATCTTGTGGGATGGAGCGCTTGCTCTTTTATGAGAGTCATATCTGACAGTAAATGATATGATTCAATTTTTCTAAACTGTGCAGCATTTTAAATGTTAAATTTGGATCCTTGTTCCAACAAGGGACAATTAACCCGGAAGAACAGAAAGGGTAGCGGAGCAAGAAATCTAATGAGTATCGACATTCTAGTATTAATGTGAATGTAGCTGTGCTAAATACACAAATAAGTTGTCTGAGATTCTGTATCATCATACATTAAAGTTTTTTTTGTGCCTTCCAATATCCCAAAACCAAGGGTTTCTGCATCATTAAGAAGTATATATTATTTTACTACCTAGTAAGATGCTGCAGAGAAGGCCAAGCAACCTCATCATCGTTTGTGTAGCCATGTATGAGAAAATCTGAGCAATTCTTCCAACAACCATGATTATACGGGTTGCGAAACCGCCCATCTGGGCCACGCAGATAACCATAGCGTATAGCGTTGGCTAATTCATTGGTGGTGATATTCCGAGCAACCTGTAAAATCAAGCATCAATGCTACCTATCATCTTTCTTTTCCATGCAAACCTTAGTTGGAGTCACCTTTTTTTAGGAAGGACCCAATCAACAATAGAGATACAAACATAAAATCTGGGATAAGAGTCAAAATACAAACTTCAAAAGTTTTAATCTTTCGACTTCTCTTTTGCAACAATGTGATATCTTTGGCTTTCACAGGGTGATTTCTAAGACTCAAATGTTACAACGACTAACACCTAAACATCACCAATTTTAGCCAGCAACATGCTATATGCCGTAAATGAAGGAAGCAGGACCAACGGCAATTTGTACATTAAGGTATTTAAATTTTGCATGTGTTAACAAATTTATAACAATATGGCGCACTTGCAAAGGTAATGTTACCGAGTATATATAAATATCTAGAAGTAATAGTATAAAAACTATCTAAGCAGTATTCACCATTACGACCTCCCAGACTATATACATCCTGCTGTATCGGGGAAAAAAATTAATGGCCGTCTACATGCAAGGACAACAGGAAAATAGATAATTAGAAGCTGGCATCAACAACTTAACAACCAAGTGAAATTCCAAGCAGAGAGCATCAGTGTTATGAATAAAATCCACAAATTTATGAACATCAAATGAAATAATAAATGAGAATAAAAATTTCACCTGTATTGATTGAAAAGACAGTAAAGTCGCAGCAGAAATTAAGATACTCGCATCCATGACCAAGAAAGCAATCATGCCAGGATTATTTAAAAGCACAAGCCTAATCCACGTTTCCCCAGTTTGCAAGAGTGGTACTGATGTCCAAATTCCTGTAGTTCAAAATCAGATACACATATATACTACATATCTGAACATGGTCGGAGTTTGACCATTGTAAATCCCTTGAAATTTTGAAAAGACCCCAACTTTTGAGACCTATCATTCTATCGTAGTCTTTATTGTATAACCATCAATCCCTACTTTTATAGCTAGTCTTGATTAGTTCCAGATAGTCAATAGTGGGCACGCAAAATGCCCCTGAGCCCCAGGTGCCCTAAGGTCTTTTGGGTTGTGCTAAGAAAGTAAGTGCATGCTGTGAGAATCGGGTAAATACACAAAGGAACTCACATACCGCACTTACCATTCACAGAAATTTTATCCATGCCTTCAAGTTAATGTATAAAATACACAAACTGTGGTAAAAAATTTTGACAGCATATTTGAAAAAGTGCACTCCAGAGACTGAAACAAGAGTTCGTTGAATCTCTAGTGGTTTTGTATCAAATGTAGATTTTAGAACTTAAAGTTACTCAAAGTTAATCATCCAACATACTTTCTAGAGCAACCATTCCACCAGTCAATGCTGTCATAAACCCCATGCAGAGAAACACGACAAAGTCCCGCTTATTCCTCTGCAAAGACAAAAATGAAATTGCAACGAAAATGAGAAACTGGTCAAACTCCCATCAATGGTGGGCAATATAGAAACCTAAGAGAATTGCACACATCTAACATTATTATGAGTAATATTAGCTTCGGACAACAGCTATTATCCATTTGCCACAATGCGACTCTGCGCAATCTTGGCAATAATTCAGACAGAGAGATTGATTCAGTTCACCAAATATTAAATAGGATGAGAAAGGGATACATTCAAATAGGATAGAGCCTTTTGGTGCATCACACTAACCATGAACATGATGTAGTGTTCTCAGGAGTGCAAGATATTATTATGGAATAATGTTGTTTACATGAGTTGTGGTTAATGGACTCTACTATACTTTCCAACCAGAAGTTACTTCTAGACTTGGGCTTCAGGAGTAGGATTCAGCGTCACTCTTCATATCAATGTGAACAACACGTGGTACGGGAAAAAAATATATCCACATATCAGTGCAATTTTTGAAGGCTAAAAAACTCATCTTTCCATGTATGGAACAATTTGTACCTTCCCCACGCAATTTGAGATCCAGGGACAGTGATGGTCAAACTGCTCCACACAGCGCTTACACGTAGGACAATGCTTTGAGCGAACAGGTCTTATTATCTAAAATCGAAGAAAAAAACCATGGATTACGGAATTCATCAACCCTTCATGCATCAGAGAGATGTCAACTGCTTCTTAAATATCAGTATTAGCAGACAAATCAACATCATGGACGAACCTTGCAAGTAGGGCAAAGCTGAGACCAGTTCCCTGCCCAAATAGAGCTGTCGTTCAGATCAATGTTCAACAAAGGATCCTGCATGAGACACACAAATCACTAATTCCAAACAGATTGAAAAGCTACAAGTGTAGGGAAATCCAATGCAAAAATAGACCAAAAACCAACTTTAGCGAAAGAGATAATTACCTCTGATGCATTAGACTGGGTTGTCATTCCTGTTTTTACATAACCGGGATCTTTACTGCAGACAAATTAGAGAAAATCATCAAAAGCTAACTTATGCAAAAGGACAATGGTGAGTCTCCTTCTCAGACAATCATGAATGAATGCACAAGATGAATAATTTGAAAAACCTCTCCATGTTTTTTTTTACCACATTTAACATTCCATTGGGTGTTACTAATATTTGGTGTCAAATTAAAATTTATTTCCCCTTCAAAGTCTTAAGGATATATCTGTCCATACATGCAAATGCCATCTTTCTTAGAAAAAAGACATTCAGCAAATCAATATCACAAGCTACACACTGAATGATGAAAAATAAAAAAAAAATTAAAAAAGCACTAAAATAGAATGAATTTTTAGAATCCACTTGTTAGTACAATAGTTGAAAAATTACAACTGGGAAACCCCAAATCATTCAGAAAATCAATTTAACGAGCTACACACTGATTGATGAAATACATAAAAAAAATTAGAACAGCAATAAAATAGAATGAAATTGTGGAATCCACTTGTTTGTACGGTAGTTGAAAAATGACAACTGGGAAACACCGAATCACCCACATCATTAAGCCAGAGAAAAGATGCCAAAAGCATGAATTGGGACAAGATTGATAATTAAGATTTTCAAATTGATCCACCAATTATAAGGAAGAGGCGACATTAAATTATAAATTATAAATCATACAAATGCATGCACCAAAATTTATGATTTACTAATGTTTGTTTTAACAGTCAAATAATTACAATTAAGAGTTAATTAATTTATAAAGATAAAACCAATTCTTTCACATACCTCACTAAATGTGGCTAAGCCAAATAAAAGACAAGAAACTAAGTTAATTTAGACATATATCCTTCAAAATTATGGAAAAGCTCTACCTACTGCAGCGTGCAAACATAAATAAAGAACCAACTGCAAGAGAAACCCCGGTCCAGCCCCAAAGTGCAACAAACGCAGTAACCTTTGTAAGATTAGGAGCTAGCACAAGAAAACTTAAACGTCAGCAAATGAATTAAACCACATAATAGAATAAACATGTTATATATACTCACCAAAAAGGACTGAGGTAATAAAGAGAATCGTACTAACAACTATAGCAGAAAAGAGAACAGGAGCGTAACCAACTTCCCCTCCTTTTCCTGAACAAACTCTATCTTTCCAACGTTTGCTCAGTGCACTCCGTGCATTTGACTGAATCAGAAAGTTTCATGTTAGGTTCGAAACACTGGTAGCTTACGAGAAAACATCCAGAGAAGGATACTGAAAAGCGGGATGAAATTTTTACACCAGCTGGTAAAGTGGATCTATCCATGCATATAGTCTTAGTAGTTAAAATCCATAAAATTACCGACATATTGCCTTCTAATTTTAAGAACCAGTTCACCAGGCAACACTCATATGTGCCCTATAATTATGATAGAACCTAATAATTGTCTAGGTGCAGATGCACAAAGTGGAACCAATAACATTTTCAAAAAGCAAGACCAATAAAATCTTGATAGTAGCATCTGTTTTCAGCTAAATGCCGAGGTATAACTGCTACCTCTCGTCATCACAAGATCACCATGTACCACATATATGAATTTCCCTCATGAGTAAATAAGCCAGAAAATTGTTTGTTGCCACAATAGCATTAGTGAATCCATCATCAATAACATATAATTTTTTGCGGAACAAAAAATTATAAGAGTTGTTGAGACTTCAGAATCTCAGAAAGCCTAAATCACAGGAATTATCTTTTGGGGGTATGTTTATGCGTTACAAAAAAATTCAACAATAATTACCATTAAAGTTACATACAAGGAAAACTGCGATATGCCGATGACCTTTAACAGAAGCAAGATCCAGGGGGGTGTTTCCTGCTTTGTCTTTCACCATTAATTCCTCCTTAGTGCCAGCATGTACAAGCACAGAGCATGCATCAACATGTCCTCTCAATGCTGCCCAGTGCAGAGGTGTACAACCTAGTAAACATAAAACATATTGACATTCACAAAAAAGAAAACCAGATCGTGCTGCGAAGAATGAAATTTTATGGTCACTAAGGACCCCTCATATCTCCTTTAAAACCAGCGCATATCTATCCACATGCCAAGATATTGTGTTACTACGGTTTCATAAATGCATAGTGATTGAACAAATAAAGGAAACCATAATGCCAAAATAAGCGCACTGTTCAAAACTCACTTTGAGGGTTCATTTATCCCTGATTACATCAACATTAATATCCATGTAAGAGAACAAGCTTAAAGCACAAGAAATGTCTTGAGAGGTAAGATTCAGCTGCCACACTGGCAAACAGTTTTACCATACACAATCGCCCATAACATCAATCCCAGGCTCATGGTTATGAAAGGCACAAGGAGTGGAGCCTTAGGCACAAAGTGAAAGGAGGGACTCACAGCTTATTAAAATCAGGCGCACCAGACATGATTTTTTGGGTACATCCCAGCCGTGATTTTTTATGATATGCATATATGAACTAAATTTATTACAATATCACATAGCACCAAATATGTATTTTTAAAATATTAAGCAATAATATAAACAAATATTCATTAGTAAATAATTGGCATAATTAAAAGAAAAGAGAACTTCAGTCAACTAGGGAGAATAATAAATTCTATAAACACACTACCTCTTGGACCATTTACCAAGAACTTGATTGATATCTTGTTTTTCTATCTATCCACTCATTAATCATTAGAGTGCAAACAAAATTTCAAGATCATCTTCATGGTCTTTCAAAAGTATTTCTGCACGTGCCCACTCCCGTTTCTAGTAAGTTATCTTCATGATAAATGGGGAGCTTCATCCCGGGATAGCTTCAATTACTTTCAAAGCTATCATATTTCAAGGAATTAAGTGAAATATTTAAACTGTTAATTCATCTAGAAAATTTGTGCACCATATACTTTATACTCCCTTACTTTCGTATTTTCATCAAACTATTTTGTTTTTTCACTTGCTGCATAATCTCATCATCTTGCCAAAGAGTAAATCCATTGAGCCAGTTTATTTTGACTTCTTGCTTTAAAAGGTAAAAAACTACTACTTTGACCAGATGAACTTGACATAGGTAGTTAACCTTTTATTGAGCAATCTTCTTCGACTTCCCAGTGCTCTAGTTGTTTAGCAACTTCATCAAAGTAAATACCCCTGAGGGCAGCCAGGCATGCCCATGTGCCTGGATGCTCATTCAAAAGCCACACATAGGTGTAAGCACTTTTTCAAGCAAAAGTCACAACTAAACTACGACGACGTGTTTTCACGCAAACATCTTCGTGTTAACAAACAAAACCTAGTGGCCTGACCAATTAAATTCACACACAATCTCCACAGCGTGAAACATTGAAACCCAACCTTATACATTTTAATAGGTCGAGCTACTCTCATACAAGTGACTGAATTCGTTTTTCCATTTTAATCACAACAAGCATTTACTGATGAATATTTTGATTTACAATTTGTTTAAAAGTCCAAAAAGCATATATCTGGAACTATGTGATACTGAAGTTATATTCATCTAATAAGCATACTTTACAAAAAAAACCATGCCTAGTGTGCATTACTTCAATGAGGTGTGCGTCTCTCCGTGCATTCTAGATAACTACATAATTGTCCTACAATTCCACACTGGATTCCTTTGAAGCACTGAAGTTTTAAACCTTGACGTTGCTGCTAAAACCAGACATTTCTAACAGCAAGAGCATGCAGTGGAGGAGGGTTTGGAGTGCGTTCAGAATTGGGGTTTTGGTGTTTTAAGTTTGGAGGCCGGTTATAATGTTTTACACAGTGGAAGCGAGATGTTTAGTTGGCAGGGCCGTCGAACTATTTTTTAACATGGACAGGCATGACAAGAAGCACCTTGTTGCGCTTTAGGTGCAACTTGCGCTACACAAAAGGCATGTGCTTTTTGAAAGGGCTTCACCAAAGGGGCATGCCAGGCTCATGGGTTGCATCTGATTGAGCCCAGTGCCTAGGCGAACCAGGCTCACACCTTTAATAGCCATGCTCAAGCAAGCACCAAATATTCTGTCCGAGCTTTTCTCACTGACCAACCTTAACCAAGCATCTAATACTGAAAAAATCACGAGTTTCACGCGTTTGCAGTTTGCGTTTTTTTGTTTCTCACTTTCTCTTTTATATAGCTCCAGAATATCATTATGCTTTGTACCTTCTTTATCTTGTCTTCCTTGGCAAGCATCTCTAAATAGAAGCAATCTAATAGTATCAGCATATCCCTTGTATGCAGCCCTAGTCAGAAGAAGAGCAAAGAAGTCAAATGGCATTCACGAGAAGTACAATCGACGTTTACACAAATATCTAATCAAGTATCAACAGCATTTACACAAAAGAATACCAAGAGTGAATTATTGTCAAATTTTAAGTAAGAGAGGTGCCATCTAAGGACATTGTTAAATTTTAAAAATGAAAGAAATTAAAAAGAGTCAGCATAAACTCAGAACAAGTGTGGTTAAGTGTATTAAAGCATATTACTGCCAGACCATTTACCATACCAGTGAAGAGGGCTTCTTCCATCATTATCAGGTACATCAAAATCAGCATGATGCTTGGCAATAATGTGATTTAGGAATGTTGTCTGCCCATATTGAGCAGCAACATGAACAGCCTGTAATTCAATCAAATTCTTTTAAATATTTTACCAAACTCTGTTAAGCATCAACGATGAAAATAAAGTCAATAATCCATATCATCGAATTTTTTAATCCTTAACCGAAATATTTTATTGTTCCAGTCGAGATAGACTGTCATATGGCAAAAACGCTCCAAAGCACACATGACAGGATGTAATGAGGGATTAAAACCCTGCTTGCAGTGAGGTGACAACCTCTCCTTAAAAATAAACCATATAAATGCAGGCCTAATCTTTAAAATGTTACTACAAACTTTCTTTGCTAGTTGCTACAATCGGCAAGATAAACGAGTTTGTATTATTTTCTTCCTCTCTTTTAATTCATTTAATGTGGTGAAACAGCTCACAACCATAAATAATTAATACACACTGGGTAATTTACTAATAGGAAACAGAATAATCCAATCCTCCACACAAAAATCAACAGCATGTCCATGTTTTATTTCAGTAACAATAATACGGGAATAAAATAAAAAAATTGGCATGTAAAATCAATCATTCTGTAAAAAAGTGGATGAAAACTTCAACAAGGTACCATAGAGAAAATTACCCGGTAACCATTAATGTCACCAGCCTCGACACGAGCCCCATTCTGCATCAACACATCAGCCGCAACAATCGAACCGCGAACAGCGGCCCAATGCAATGCTGTCTGCTCAGTGTTATCCTTGGCATTCACATTTCCACCATGCTAAAATAAATGAACTAACGAATATAAGGGGTTTAGGACCAGCCCAATTCAACCCAAAAATAGAAAGCTTAAGCTCTACAACACGGGACTAATAATAAATTTGATGATAATAATGCTGCCTTCCAACAGCCTGATGACCGTCAATCAGTTATTAGTATTCGATGCACTCAATTATAATATGAAAGCCGACCACATTATCATCACAAATTTTAAGGTAGCAGTTTCCCCAGTCCCCCTTTCCGTATATAAGAGAGATACCAAAAAAGGTTATATGTCCAAGAACCTCCCAAAATTAACTGCTACTCCACATTTTCCCAGCTGTACAGCGAATTTGGAACTTCAATAAAAACGATCATAACCATATATAAATAAATCAAGAAAGTAGCTGAAAATATAACCATATTACTTCAACGATGTACTGAGCAATATCCGCAAAATTGTTGAGAGCAGCCCACTGCAGGGGATAGTAGCCGTTTCCGTCGGGTTGGGAAACCGAAACTCCATCGTTTTCGACGAATTTCCGGAGCTTGACGAAGTCACCGTATGCCGAAGCTGAGAAAACGTCTATGATGTCGACTTCTTGATTAGGGTTTCCGTCGGAAGGTTTTTGTTCGCTGCCGACGGTTACGACTTCGATTTCTGATGACGACATCACCAATAACTAAGCAGAAGACAGAGAATTCAAGTTTATTGATGGCGTGAGGGCAGGCCTATGATTATTTTTTAAAATTTTATTTGGTCAAAAATTGATACATTTTATTAATTAATTAATTAATTATATTTTATAAAATAATATAAATTTAAAATAAACTGCATGATGTCGAAGACGACTGCATGCAAAAGGGAGCTATTGAAACACCATAGCGAGAAGCTGGCCTTTTATCTTTGGGCTAATGTGCTTACCTAGCTCCTAATGTACCGATAAGAATCATGAAGAATCTGTGGGGATTGGAAACCCGGAGATCCCGAAAGTTGGTTCCACGTAGGTTCGATTTCCTTCACCGACTGCTTCAATCTTCCCTCACTGTCCAACTTTTTCAGGTTAAATTTATATTTATGGTTATCTCATACGTGCGTTTTTTCAATCAGGAGAATAAAAAGAATGTGTAAGAGGTAGTCACAGTTTATCCTATGAACGTGATGTACCAAGTGTTTTACCTAGTCATCGAATTCTGAACAAGGAATTATATCAAATCTTGGCATGCAGGCAGTGGCGGAGTCAAGAATATGGCTTTACTCGGACTAGAATTTTAAACTCTAGAATATTCTAATATTTTAAATTGATCTATCTGTGCTAATATCAAATTAATCCAAAATTTACATATAATTTTTTTTATAAAAAATTGAGCCATCCGAGCTTTAGTGAAATAATGTGGCTCCGCCACTGCATACAGGTAGGTCTCATTTTCTTCCCAGTTCAATGGTATACCGAATTGAGCCGCGAACTCGTCCTACATTTTATTGAAAGTAAGTTGTATGATCCTTCTGTGGTGATCTTGACATGATTTTGTGCCTTACACGCACGGGGTGGCTCCAGCCCCACCCAAATCTTACAAATTTTTTTTTAGGTTTTTATGTATTTTTTATTTTAGCTTATTTTTCAGTTTTGTTAGGCAAATTTGAAGAATTTTTGGTTAATTATTAGTAATTTTTTAAAATGATCTTCTGTAAATACCAATAATCAAATTTGAGTTTCACTCACATTTTGTTCAAAAAGGTCGAAGAACTTAATGTAAGTTGATTTTTAAAATTAGCTTTAAGTTCTAAATATATTTTTAGACTATATTTACAATAACACAAAAATATATTAAATTTAGTTAATATGATAATACAATTATACAGTTACTACATATTTTATTATATCTTTATTTAATTTCTATTAATGCTAAAAGTTTTATAGAATTTTACTTTTTTTAGTATGAACTAGTATATGTTTATAAGAATTGATTTTGAGAAAAATAATGTAATAATTTTGAGAAATCGCGCAAATTTTTTATGTGAATCATAGTATGTGATATTATATGATTTATTAATTATTTGAATTTTGTGCATAATGACTTAAATGATGTATCAATCTTTTTGTTTTTTTTTTTTATGTCCATATTATTCTTTGATGTTTGTCAATATCAAATTTTTTTTTACCACTACTTTTTAAAAATGATGTGAACTGACTTTGGCTTTTGACCGCAATGATTCTTAAGAGTAGAAAATTTGAAAAATCTTTTTTGGAATTAAGATAATGTCATATATCGATTAAGTCTATGGGTGAACAAAATATCGATTTCAACTCAAATAACTTATCGAGTTGAATTAATTTAAAAAATCAATTTGTTCAATTGGAATTTTGGTTTTAGTTTTTAAAATCAGGTACAGGTCGTTCTTGTAAAAAAAAATGATTCAATCACAGTTGAACACCACTATCGATTTAATGTATTTACAGCTATTTTTTTAGTTAATTATTTATTTTATTAAATACAATATGGGACGGAGCCAGCCCCAGGTAATTTTCAATCCCTGCTTACACGAGTACTTTAAAATGGTTACATGCTCTCAATCTTACAGTGGATGAACTCCGGATACGTACCTTAGACCGTCGATGGCCAAGTTGCGGGGTTGGTTTCCAGTTTTTCTTATGGTCGATGCGTAGGAGGTGATGCCAGAGTTATATTTAGAAGTTGTTTTAAAACGTCGTTATATTTTCCCACAGTTGCACAATGAAATACAAGAACATGGAAGGTTACATCACATTTGCTACGGTGAAGGTAAAAGAAGCTTGACTTTCATTTTCAACGACGTAAAATGTGGAGGGTAAAAGTGTAATTCGATTCTCTGGGTCGGCTGGCCGGTGGGAGCTATACACCTCCAGAAGATATGCCAAAAGAATGTTTTGCTTTGGTAAATAGATGGGCGCTCTCTTCACATCCCTTGTAGATAAAAAGTGGCAAACAATTTTTCGAAATGAGGATTTAGGTTGTAATGTAAGTCGTTAGAACGGACAAGATTTGCATAGTTATGGGCATGGTTGGTTCGTTGTAACTGAGGGTTAATTTTTTGTTGAGTTTTTTCATAAAATATTTTTCAAAAACGGTTTCTCAACGGCTACGATCGCTGTCCCCTTCTACACGACGGCCCATAAATTGGTGGTTTTTGATAGAAAATGGCATTACAGTAGCACATCTATTTCAGCGAGGAACTCTGTTGCCGTAGCCTCCAGCAGCTACGACCACAAACCATGCTGATAACTCTTCTCTTAAGCTCAACGTTTGTTGATGTACACTCCAATAACAAACGTCACAGTTCAGGCATACTTGGGGTCTTGATAAGCTTCAAGAAAAATCATTACCCTCATTCTATCAGTCTTATATATTTCATTTATTTATGAGACACGTTAACTTTATCTATATTTATAATTAAAAAATAAATGAAAATTTAATGAGAAGTCGAATTTGAACGGTCTTTGTCCGACTCCACTGCAATAAATTATGTATGGAATAGCCTGAAACAATACACTGACAAACCAGTTTCGTTCTCATACTAGATATCTCAAGTAAATGGCGTCAAGCTTAACCTGCATCAAAAAGCTTTCAGAATCTCTAAATATCACCTCCGATATACCTTCCACTTATGTCCACTTCAAGGATCCCGTAGAAACCACTGCTATGGACCCTCAAGATTCAATCCCAACAATTGATATCTCCCTACTCACCTCCGATGATCCGGATCAAAGGTCCAAAGCCATCCACGACCTGGACAAAGCTTGTCAAGAATGGGGCTTCTTCATGGTAACCAAACAAATTTAATAAACCCCATCTAATTCCTATGTCCAAATATATATATATATATACATATCATTAGTTTTTTTTTTTTTTAACTTTTTCGGGGGAAGCAGGCAGTAAATCATGGAATACCCGAAGAATTACTGCAAAATATGATTGAGATTAGTGAAGAATTCTTCAATCTCGGGGAAGAAGAGAAGCCAGAATTCGATCCCAAGAATGTGATGGAGCCCATCAGATATGGAACAAGCTTCAACACTGCTCAGGAGAAGGTTCACTGCTGGAGGGATTTCTTGAAGTTGTTCGTGCATCCCCATTTTCATTCTCCTCAAAAACCAGAAGCTTTTAGGTATTCGTACTTATGGATATTTTGTTTTTTAATTTTTTTTCTTAAATAAATAATTGAACAAAAATATTTTACAAATTTCCCGTGCTTACAAAAATCGATCTTTTTTTAGATTAAATAATTATTATTATATTTATGAGATGGATATCATATTCTCGTAAAAAATATTATATTTTATATTAAAAATATTATTTTTATTATAAATATAAATCGAGTTAACGTGTCCGTCTCTTCTTGTTGTGATTGAACCTCTCTCTTAAAAAAGACTTTCCAAACAATAATGGTCCATGAAGAAGACAATGGACATTGTCACATAAAGAAATAATAATCATAAAAAAAAAATTATGAGGTCGACACCTATTTCTATTTCAAATAAAAATGTCGAGGGTCAAAAAAGTAGACGTGTTTCGGTAATATAATTAGTTATGTTAAAAAAAAAACAATTCAATTTTTCAATATTTATTGATAATGCCAAATTGGTTCTTTGGTGTACGTCCAATGATTTTTTTTTTTTTGACAATAATGTTTATATCTAACATTACAAAAAATGTTGAAAGATTACAACCTTGCTTTATTCTATATTGTATATGTTACTAAAACAATTTGAAAAGAATATATTTTAGGATCTGTAGATTTTATGGCGTGGGAATATGTTGTTGGATGTCTTGTAACAAGAGAAGTAATAGTAGGTTGTATTTGGATTGAAACAAGCATGTGAAAAAGTGAATTTTGGATGGAAATGAAAATAATCTTATGATTGAATCTTTGGGAGAAAAAATAAACAAAAGTTGAAAGATTTAGAATACATGGATGTAAAAGATCTCCAACTCCATCCATATGAACCAATTTTATATGGGAAATTGAGAAAGCTAGAAGTTGATATTTAACAAAAACAATTTTTTCTTTAAACAGATTATATATGCATGTGAATTTCACATATATGAAAGTAAATATAATCTTTATTGCAAAATTGATCGGGTTTTTATATATGTGCTGCATGTTATCCCAGGGATGTCCTAGCGGAATACTGCGCAAGAGTACGGGAAGTGGCCAGTAAATTGGTGCGAGGGGTATCGCAAAGTTTGGGGCTCGATGAAGTTGAAATGGAGGAAGCGTTGAATTTGGCATCGGGTTTTCAACTTTTCAGCGCAAATTTGTATCCGCCATGCCCGCAACCTGAACTTGCACTGGGCATGACACCACATTCGGACCACGGGCTTTTCACACTTCTGATACAGAATGGAGTTGGGGGACTACAGATTCAACATGGCGCGGTATGGGTTAGTGTCAACGCCATCCCCGGCTCTATCTTGGTCAATGTCGCTGATCATCTTGAGGTAATTGGTCGGGATTTTTCAAACTGTACAACAACTCAACATAGCCATTTGATTGATATATGATTGTTTTATTTTGCGTAGATATTTAGTAACGGGAAATACAAAAGCGTGTTGCACCGAGCTGTTGTGAATAATGGAAGGACTAGGATTTCCATCGCCATTGCAAACAGTCCATCGCTGGACACGGTGGTTTCCCCTTGTCCAAAACTTGTGCAAACAGAATCAGGACGTGCGCCAGCGTATGTCCCCATGAAGTACAAGGAATACCTATTAACCCAACAAAGCAACAGACTTGATGGGAAAGCCAGATTGAAACAAGTCAAGGTCTTGGATGAATAGTTCTGGACTGATTCTCTATTTTACGTGTATTTTCAAATAAAACTTTGTTTGTAATCTCTTTATGCCTTTCGTCCTACAATAAAGCATGATGTCTATTACAGAATTTCAATTTTAATTATGCATACATAGACATATATATATATAGTTGCTCATAAACTTGAGATGATTCCCTCTTGGGAATCTACAGATGCAATGAAACTTAATTTCGTCGGCGGTGAATTTTTTTATGGCGTCTTGAATTGTCAGAAAACGATTGAGTTGATTCTACAGGCAGCACAGTCCCTCCTGTAATACCATCGGAATCAGTCATGTTCTCAAGTTTTCTTTGGGTTTCAAGATAAACCTTTAGGTCTCTAATCTGCAATCGAAATGTGAAACTTCTTACATTGATGGATGAGTGAAGAAGTTGAATGTAAGAAGGTGCAGAAACAAACCAATACCTGTTCTTTCATATCCATTATTTTTTCGTCCCTCAATCTGAGAGACAATCTTTCCCTGAAAAACAAATGAAAGCTTTTTCGAGAACTCATGCTTGTTCTGATTAGTAACTACAATATACAGACTTGCACCAAGCCCCAAGTAGTTAAGATGAAACTAAAGGTGGCGGAAGCGGTTACCTTTCCTCGAGCTCCCTCAACTTAACCTGCAGGAGTTATTGTCTTTTTGTAAGTTCTTGATTCCTCTGAAACAACCACAAAATGAAGATACATTTTACATCAAAATGTATAGGGATGCTATTTTCATTAATTACACAAAACCACGTTATTAAATCCAAAAGCCTCGACCAGAGAATTGGAAGCTCGCATCTTCGACAGCCTTCTTTTCCTCTGCATATTTTTCTAATTTATATTGTAAATCATGGGTCCTCGAAAATATGGCCTTTTCAACATGCTGACAAAGTCGACATACCTGCAAACAAAATGGGACACAGGGACGGCAAAGACCATGACTATGTTGAGAGAAGGAGAGGGAAGAAATGTGAAATTCATTTGGCACTCTGGAACCACACTGAATGTGTTAGTTAAATTGAGCTCCTCAAAGTTCACTCATTCAAAAGAAAGTTACAAAATACTTATTCATGGATTTGTCACTTCTTCGCTACATCTCCTATAAACTTAAGGACCCCAGAGTAATGGTTTAATCCGTCTTTCCGAGTTTGACGGACTGCGACTTTCTACTCTGCTTCAGTTGTAATATCTCAACCATTAGTCCAACAAAATTTCTTGAAATATAGCATGTTCTGGCAACTCATTGATCCCATTCACCCTTTTTCCATCTAAAAACACATACTAAAACATAATATCACATCCAGAACAAAGAAGAGATAAATATATTAAAACTACGACATGAAAATAGGTAACAGACCTGGCAAGACAAGTAGGTCCACTTCGAAGCACAAGCACATTGAAATGAATGGTCACACAGCGTGCTCTGTCTTCCACTAGCATCTGGATCCATCTCTCTAAAATTTTCATAAAAAAGTACAATGAGAAAAAAGAATCATTAGGTGCATCATAATCTGGCAAAAAATGATGCCGATGCATAGAACACAAAAAATAAATGCAGAAATGCTAAAATGTATAAATATTAAAGCAAGGTGAGGTACCGAGACAAACTGAACATGATGGCAATTCAGCATAATCAGGTAGAGGTATGCAAGCAAGTTCATCTGATTCAGTATACTCAAATGACTGAGAAAAAGATATATGACAAACTTCAACCTTGAAATAAAAAATCATTGACACCCAAAGAAATAAAGTAAAACTACAGCAAAAGCAAGTGTACAAGGGTGTACGACCAATAAGAATGAACAAACGCATAACAAAAAGTACTAACAGTGTATACGGCCAATAGAATTAAAGATTCAGCTCTACAACATAACATGGGAAAAAGAACTATTCAGTTCAACTAATGAACTAATCAAGTTCTTGGACAAATTAAGTAAAGGGCATAAATTATTGTACTTCGTTCTCGCATAAAGCTGTTCTCAAATGCATTATCAGTTTCCTACGAGCACACACAAGAACTTGTGTTTAACCGCCAGCCGTGGTAAGGCCAACAAACATATAAGAATCCATCAATGTTTTCTACAATGGCGTCTGTTTTAATTCCATCTGACTTCAGAAGGAACCAAAATCGATATTAATGGAAATGGGCTTCACACCATTTTGAATATCATGACAAAAAATGAGACGTGGAGAGTATGAAAACACAATGGGTGTATACCTTACGAACGAGGCATAACTAACCTGAGGAAGAGGATATCGATAAAGCTGGAGGGTGGGGCCCACAGAAGATCAGAAAATCGTCCGCGGACATGTAATTGGGCACGGCCACCACAAAGACAAGGGTGGTTCGGATGCTTACGTTTGCCACCGTGGATAGGACAGCGGCAGGAGCAGTCATGGGAAGCTGCCGGAAGACGTGAGCCATGCCCATCAGCTCCGCGGGCTTCACATCGTGGTCGCCGTTGATCGTGGCGAACGGCACGGTGGTGTGGAGATGTTGCGGGAGTCTATGGTGTGGATTTGAAGGGTGAACATAATCTTCTTTGATTCAGAAACACTCCGGCAATCGGAAAGTTTTCGTATGCGCGTGATGATTCTGGTGAATTTAGTGAAAGCATTTCTTGGAAATTTCTAAATGAATTTAAACTTGTTTCTAATGATTTTCAAAAAAAATATTAAGAAGGAAAAAAACAAATCCTATGACTTCTGAGAATTGTATTATTTATGAGTGTTACATCCAAATTAATATTTATACAATACAAAAAATTTAATATAAAAAATCTGACAATATATTAAATACAAAATCTAATAATAAAATCTCAATGATAGTAAATATCGTCATAGCAATTGTACTGTTTTCATACTCTAGCTTTCTAAACCAAAAGCCATCGAAATCAAAGCTGCAACGGACCGCCAAATCTAGAAAATGGATCTTCTAGTTGAGTAGAATCTCAGTTTGAAAAGGTAACCTATGTCTTGGAAAAATAATGTTAAAAGTACAAGAAATATATTGTTACAATAATATTTACAATTATTGTATTAAATGTTTGGTGAGATTTCGACAAACTGGATTTTTTATGTTGTACAAATTGACGTATAAATATTAATGTATATGTAGTAGCATCACTCGTCTTGGAAAGCATTCGACATGGTCAGACTGATTAAGGGAAGCAAACAATGGGGCGGCATACAAGTCACAAAACAAGACTCGTGGGATGCGGTTCCATTATGAGACAATAGGCTGAGAAGTTGAAGAGGCAGTAAATGGGTAGACGAAGCATTACATATTCCAGCCGAGGCTTAGAATATTTGACCAATTGGGAGTTTTTTCATCGTCACTTTGTGAGCTAACTTTGCAAAGCAAAAGCAGTCATTTACTTGAGGCGTCCGAATTCTGCTCGAGGTGATCATGGCGTCCATCAAACTCACAAACTTCGTAAGATTTTTTGTCGCCGAAATATATATAGTCATCTATCAAATCTGTAAGTTCAATCTTACTTTAAGGTTTTGGATCTTGATTTTATATTACAATGAGTGATTCAAATCGTAAACATACCAAGAGAATATAATTTGAAATTGTCTCATCATATTTTTTTATGGAGATTAAATGAAGAATATCTTATTAGAAATGAAAAATATCTTATTAGAAAAAACGAGAACTGCGACGAAGATGTAGAAGACATTCTCGTCCCCTTACACCTCTCCTCAATTGCCTTCCGTAGAAAAAATGAGTAAAATCTAATATGTATTTTATTTAATTAGAAAAAACTTGAGATTGTATTTCTAGAATTTTTTAAATTTAATATAGTTTTTTTTTTTTAAATTTCTCCAACAAAATTATATATTTCTTTCTAGACGTTGGTGTTAAATAATCACTTACCAAAGTACTAAACGTATGCCAAAGTTTGATGAATCACAATGCGCAAAATGAGAAACGTAAAAAACCAACAGCCTTTGTGCGCCGTTGCAAGCGGCGAACGGACTACCGGCCGTGGCGATCAGGGCGGGGGGAATAGTAAAAATAAATTTTCGGTGTTCGAATTCGCCGAAGATGACGAGCGCGTCGAGGTGGATTCTTACCGTACACTATCTAAATTTGAAAATAAAACCCGTTCCAGGAAACACGCTCAGCATCATCATCCCGTCGACAAATACGATTTCTTATCTCTCTGTAAGCCCACATCATTAGATTATGTATATTCTTCTGCGAGTGTGTCATGCACGCTAAGTTCATTGACTGAAGGGGGCTAATGCTTTTGATACTGTGTTAGAGAATGTTACGGGGTTTCTTTAGTTCGAGGCGGATGTATAGGTTACTTTTGGACGGGGGGATTTGATTTGTCTGGATGTGGGTTCGGATGGCGGGACTTAATTTGGAGTGATGATTTTAAGTTTGAATTTTAAAGGACGCTGGTAATGATTTGTCTGCGTTTGAAATCAATTATGTTACTAATGCTAGAGCTAATATTGAGTAGTGGGGAATCTGAGAGTATAAACAAGTCGAATGGATTTAAACTCGTGCATCCGAAATTCATAAATTCAATTACGTAAATCCTGAAGATGTTGAATTCATGTAGCGGGAAAATCTATTGGCGTACAGAAAAAATAGAATTGCATTTCAATTAATCTTTTGTTTTTATTTTTTGAGAGTTGTTTTGTACAATTTTGTTTTTCTCGTTTTCAGTTCAATTTGATGCGACATTGAAAATCATTGTTGTGGAATTCTTGTTCAATTTTTTCAGTTACCCGAGGAACCATGACTTCACAACACAATTCTGGGACAAAACCATCAACTGTTGATGTTAGTGATGATTTTTTGAAAGATGAAACTGTTACGCCTGATGTTTCGACATTGCATGATTCTCCGAACTGTAGATTGCGGTCCTTATGTTCTCAAAATCATCACAATTCTGAACTCTTTTCTGGTGAAGAAAAATCCCGTGGATATGGAAAAGGAGCTGGCAAGAAGCATGTAAAGAGTTAAATAGCTTTTTCATTGGATCAAATTATATCTGACTTTTTTTGCATTGAAAATTTTATCAAAGATGAATTTATTTATTTCCTTGTAGAACAAGGCACTTTGTCGAAATTCTATTGACGGTGAAATGATGGAAATTAAATCATTTAATTTAGAAGAAAATGGAGGTAACTTGCTTAACTGGATGACTGGATTAGTTTCAAGCATTTATTTGGTTAATTTTATTTTCATTTCAGGAACCAGTACAATTTCTAAGTTTCTTGGTCTTTGCAGGTTCAGTTGAAGAAATATCACCAGAGCATGTCACCGATGTGAATGATTGTGTAAGCATACAAATGCACATCTTTATTTTTGGTTAAGCTATATTACTTAGAGGACGTGGAACTTGTAAAGTTTCTGTTTATCAGGAGTTTTTGGAACTTCTGAGTCTTAAACTCTCTATTGTTTCCTCTGTAACACCAATGTTCCATGCTAAGTAAATTAATTCTGTTACACTTTAGGAATGGATGTATGCAAAACCTCTTCTCTGCGTGTGTTGAATAATGTCTTATTAGTTTGATATCTACATTACCTTTTGTAATGTTTTGCAGGAAGCAGTGGTTGTCGTTGCTCCGAATTATGTTAAATATCTGAGAAAATCTTATAATTTTCGCGAAGTTGTATCAAACTGAATGGATCATTTCTTTCCAAAGAAAAAAGTCATCATTGTTTTGAATTGTCGATAAATGATATCATGAAAATTGAGCACCATCCACGTGAAAGTGTGAGGATAATTAACCATCTCGAATTTAATTTTACCTTGACTTCTCTCTAGACCTGTAAAACTGGTCGAGCTTCCTTTATCAACATGATTTTTGTTGGCAATGCAACATACAGGTGGAAGCAGATTTTGTGAACCTTCAATTCAAATCTAGGGATGCCAATGTCTCCGAAGATTGTAGTTTCAATTCAGGTTTGCTCACAGTGAATTCTAATTGATGTTTTAAAGATTTAGTTTCTCTGCATTTCTCACAGCTCGAGGATTGAATGTTTCTTTGAATCAGTTACTCTGATTATTAAGTGACTGTGCTCATGGTAAGGTGTGTGAAATCATATAATGTGATGTGTTCTGGACCTTTATTTATTGTTTTCTTCACTGTCATTTTTTGTTTTTAATTTTGATCTGTGAGAGAAACTGTTGGTCAATGGTTATCTTTCTTTGACTAAAGTGTCTCTAACTTGGGTGTGATTCAAGAATATGCATTCAGTTCCTTTTCATCTTTAAATTCCTTGTAGGAGGAGCAAGGCTTTCAAATGATTCCTTTAAATTTTTGTGTGTCACTTGCTCTGGTTTTGGCCATTCCTAAATATGGAACAAGTTTAGGCATTTTGTTTTATCTGAGGTGGCAAATTGGGCAGGACTTTCGCAACTTGAAATTCTTTTCCTTCTTCCAGAAGGTTCCACTCTGGCTAAAATGTAAATGTTTTGCCAGCCTCGTCACCTGGGATGTGATTTAAATTCTTCTAGCTTTCTGATTTATCCAGGTTTTGCAGTCAGGAAAACATAATTATGAGAGGTTGACCATCAAGCCAATAAATAGCCATGACACATATATTTTTGGATAATGGGATGGTGTTTTCGATGGGAAGTCAGATCGAAGAATCTGACTTGTATTTTATAATGGTGGTGCGTCGCTTTAAGAGACCATTATATTTCCAGCACATAGTAAGTGGAATGTGATGGGTGCATTATTGCATGGAGATGGTGGCAGCTTGCGCCTGCAACATAATTGGTCCATCACATTGTTGATTCTGTTATGTTCCTTGTGGAAGATATGACGTACATAAATTGAGAAAATGGGTGAAATTTAGTAGCCAATCAATTAGTCAAATTGTAGGTTAGTTTTTTGCTTCTTTATACTTGCCTACTTGGATATTGAATTTGAGTCACACTAGGCCTGTGTGTAGGTGAAATTTAAATTTAAAATTATAAAATGGGTGAAATTGATATCGTAGCGTCATTCAAATTTCTCGGGTCATATCTCTTAAGTTACATCATGTTGGAGCTGAGGTGCTGGCCTTTTAAAATGGATTTGACCTAATATTGATTCCCTTATTGCACATTTCCATTATTGGTTTATACGATCACACCAACATGCTATGAATTGTTTTTTGACCAAGATTCAAAGCTTTTTCTATTCTAGATGCAGACATTTTGGAACTGGAATTTGTTGTTCATGACTCTCAGTGGTCAAAAAAAATGGAAGAGATCAAATCATTGGATCCAAAATTTGAAGCCACTCGGGAAACTATTACACAGTAAGTTATTTGTTGACAAAATTTATGTTTAGTTATTTGGCTGGTTGAATATGTTTTCCTCATTCTTTTTTGGAAAAGAAAGATTGGTTTCAGCCCTTTAAACACTTCCTTCTAGTTGGCATCACACAGGCAGGGATCAAAAACCCTGACTGGACTGGATAGTCGAGACTTCTGAGCCATATCTTTCAGCCCATCTCAGAGTCTGGCTTTGCCAACAATAATTTCAAGCATAAAACACCTGTATTTATAGTAAAAGCATTCAATCTAAATTGTCAAACTGCGAATGCCAAAGAGCCATTGGCTTGATAGCATAAAATTTGTTCACTTCTTAGAAGGAAACACCAATTTATGCTTTACTCTTATTTTCATCAAGGCCTTTTGGAAGAGGTGGAAGGTGCATATCAAAAACAAAAATTGGTGTGATTGTCGGGATGTGTTGTAACGATAATGGTGGCTATGCCAGCATACAAATTCATTGAGAAAATGAAATTAAACATCTCAAGAATATGGTTTCAATTTCGATGCCACTTAGAGTAATGATTGATCCAATAGTTAACCAGTGACCTATATTTCCGTTTATCGAATGATCTATGTCATCAAACATTGCGTGCAACCAATGACATGTCAGTTACGACTGGATTAATAATTGAAGTTAATTCTGTTTTCTCAATTATCTTTAGCAGTTTCTATGTTGGTTTAAAGCTTTGATAATGTGACAATGTTTTTATTTTTGTTTTTGTTTTTTATTTTTGGAATATCAGCGTAAATAGTTCTGACATGGCCTTTGAAGACATAATATATCCGAAAGGTGATCCTGATGCTGTCTGCATAAGTAAGAAGGATGTTGATTTGTTGCAGCCAATGACATTCATCAACGATACTGTTATTGACTTCTATATTAAGTACGTTGTTCATGTATGGTTGAATTCCCGATGACTCGTAGTTATGTATATCAATAACGGGACTTGCCGGTTTTGCGTGATAATTGTCATATTCTTTTCCTTCTGTACTTGTGGAACTTGGATATCAAAGTTCAGTACTGCTCGTGATGTTGGGTTTCTGTCCTTATATTTCGCAATCCAAAGATCTATTTAGCTTTATATCCCCAAGGGGCGTTAGACATTTTGCGTGAAACACATTTTGGCTTGGGCTTCTATGTTCTTCTTGGTCTTATGCATCACTGAGGATATGCACATATAAATTCCACAACTACATATTTAATTAATCTGATACAGGTAGTCTTAAACAAGAACAGTGAGTTGTTGATTCTTACCTGTGAAATAATTTTGTAATAAAAGTATATTGACTCTCTCATACTGCCTTGCAGATATCTTTTAAATAGAATGTCAGTGGAGCAGCACAGGTTCCATGCTTTCAACGCATTTTTCTTCCGAAAGCTTGCTGATCTGGATCAGGATAAATCCAGACCTTGGGATGGAAAAAAAGCTTTTCAGCGTGTTTGGAAATGGACTAGAAATGTAAATCTTTTTGAAAAAGATTACTTATTAATTCCTGTAAATTTCAGGTAATAAATCTCGTTAAGGTGCTGTCAAATATCGAGGTCTTAGGTTTATTCTGCATGATTGGTTTTTCCACTTTTGGCAGTTCTCATTGGAGTTTGATTGTTATCTGCCATCCTGGGAAAGTGGCTAATTGTAAAGGCATGATTTCTTTGCATTCTATGTTTCAGTTTGTGTTAAACTTTTGCTACTTCCTCAGTTTGAAATTTGGGTCCATTACAGAAAACGTTATGGATGACTCATCTGAGATGCCATGCATTTTACACATGGATTCTCTCCAGGGATGCCATAGAGGTTTTGAAAAACTTATTCAAAAGTAAGTTGCTGGTACTTGATATTTATGACAAACTAGTTGCATGTCCTAAACCAGTTGAATCTTTTGACATTTCCATCAATGGAGAATAATATCTGAAGTCGAGGAATATCGAAGGATGTTGAGATAGATAAACATGGTCAATCATCCATGGAA
Source organism: Primulina huaijiensis (assembly GCF_012295235.1). Classification (NCBI taxonomy): domain Eukaryota; kingdom Viridiplantae; phylum Streptophyta; class Magnoliopsida; order Lamiales; family Gesneriaceae; genus Primulina; species Primulina huaijiensis. The sequence continues at coordinate 21,651,734 of NC_133307.1, forward strand.
CGACTTTAACTTTGGTCAATCATCCATGGAACGACTTTAACTTTGAAAACCAAAAGCCACAGCCTGAAACTGGTGGATTGGTTTTACTGTCCTCTCGGGAATGGGCCGATCCAACAACTCTTAGTCATTGAATATGTTTATAAGGTGCTCGTTTTCTGCAATTATTATCCCACTTGAACATCATTATGGCTGTTGCAAGAAATATATATGGTTATTGCGAGGGAAACTGAAATATTCTCTAGCAAAATTCATTTCACGTATGCTCTCTTGTGATCCTACATCGTTTGCTGTCATGAATGTTCCAAGATGTCTTTTTCCTAAATAAACTCTTATTCGATTGTTTGGTTTCAAATGAATTCAATTAAAATAGCATCACATGGACCTTATTTTAGTTAACACATACGAAAAAAGATTGATGAACCATGTGACAGGATATAACTATAGGGGCAGTTAAATTTCTAATCCCACTGTGTTTTATTTTGAAAACTAGGCCTCACCCCTGTACTGTGAATACTCTGGACAAAAAATAAGAATAAATGATCCAATAGTTATTTGAGGGCCTGTGCACTTAATTAATATTTAATTATCAAACAACAAAGATTAATTGGTGTAAACAGCGAAAACGAGTTTAAAAACGTTCATTTGGGCCTACAGAAATTTCGGCATGACCTCCCCGTAAGTAGGACATCCCAAAAATCTCAAAACACAACAACAATAATATACGCTCGAAAATAACATCAAGTTCACAATCAACCACACAAACATCCTACAGCCGCACTGGCCAGGACTAGACACGACATACAACAATTAAAATCCCAAACAACCTAAACATATCACCATACAGCTACACAGGGCATCTCCCTGGCAAATGTATCAAACCAGCATAATATATATAAATATCTGGGAACTCTGACACAAACCGACTGACTACTGGGTACCACTCGCTGACGCTCCACCAGACGCGTCAAATCCCCTGGAATGACCTGCTACGGCATCAAAAACAACCACAACATAAAAAGAAAACAGGGGTCGGACCCCAGTACGAGAAACCAGTAAAATCACGACGTATATAAAAGACATGTAATAATATCAAGTAAATGCAATGATATGCGATGCATGAATGGTAACAATGGAATAACGGATACTAAATGGAGTCCAAACGAATAACATCATCAACAGTAACAGTGGCCACCCGTGCCAGGAATGCAGCATCAAATCGCCGCTCGTCCATGCACGTAGCATCGGGAATGCGAGTAGCTAAGTCGCTCGTCCCTAGCTGTCATCTGGGAATGTGGCTAATCCTAACCCACTCGTCCCTCTGATGACTCAATATATCTCAACGGAATCAACATAAATCGCCGTCAAAGGAGTCAAGGCTCAATATGTTATGCCAATACAATTTAATGCATGAATGCAACAGAATAAACATTCAAGGCACGTAATAGCAAACAACATTCACCGAATATTCTTACACGCCAATATAAGCGTCGTAATGATATAGGTTTGAGCGTACCTCAATTATAAACTTATAATACCACGATAATTTCTTAAGGACTATCGAATGAACTCGTCCAACGATATAACCTACAATATAAATTCACTATATACTTCAATATAACGCATTCCAACTGACTAAAACATTTTATATCGGCTCGGTTAAAAATAAATTTCCGGGCAGCCTATACAACCTATCAAATTCTGAAATTCAAGCTTAATACCTCAATAATCTAGGCTAAAACGCACAATAGTGATCTCGGAGAAGTAGCTCGCCGGAATGTCGCCGGAAACACTGTTCACGATCTGAAAAACGAGCTGGAAATTAGGGGAAAAGCTTACTGCTACACTTTTATAAACTAATCCACCAAGAACAACCAAAAATTCGAAGCCAAAAGCTTACCTAAACCCGAATCGAAGCTCACACAAACTGTTGCTGGAAAAACAAGACCGATCAAGCTTGCAACCTTCCGATTCAAGGCAAGAAAGAAGCTAATAGAATGGAGGAAGAAAGTTTGCTAAGCTGCTGCACTATTCTCCGACCACCGGTGGCGCTTCACGACTAAAGCAGAAAATAGAGAAAAGCAACGGGCAAGGCTGGCGAAGAGCTTGCTGGAATTGAACGATCTGATTTCTATCAAATGGGTTTGGGTATTTAATTAAATGAAATGGGCTGGGCCTTTTAGGTATTGGGCCTCACATTCTCCCCCACTAATGAAAGATTTCGTCCTCGAAATCTAACAAACACCACACTGATATCCACAACATTACGTCTGATAATACATAGGAAATTAAGAATACATCGCGTAATTCATTACATTCTCAAACAAATGAGGCGATTCTTGTCGCATTTTTGCCTCTAATTCCCATGTAGATTCTTCTCTTCCATGCCTACTCCATTGTACCAAAACTAGTGGAATCGTCTTGCTCCTGAGTTGTCTTTCCTTGCGGTCCAAAATTTGTACTGGATGTTCAACATAGCTAAGGGAACTGTCCGACTCCACATCCTCAACATCCAAGATATGTGACGGATCTGGCTCATACTTCTGCAACATAGATACATGAAACACATTATGTATCTAAGACAAACTCTGCGGCAAATCCAAACGATAAGCCAATGTGCCACTCCTCTCAACAATCATATATGGACCAACATAACGCGGAGCTAACTTCCCTATATGTCCAAATCTCATAGTACCCCGAAATGGTGATACTTTCAAGAAAACATAATCGTCCACTTGGAACTCTAAAGGTCTACGCCTTTTATTAGCATAACTGGCTTGACGATCCTGGGCTGCTTTCATCCTTTTCCTGATCAATTCAACTTTATCTTTCATCTCTTGAATAAATTCTGGTTTTGACATCTGTCTTTCTCCTACATCTTCCCAACATATCGGCGATCTTCACTTTCTTCCATACAAAGCTTCAAATGGTGCCATACCGATTGTTGCCTGAAAACTATTATTGTAAGAGAATTCCACCAAAGACAATGATTCTTGCCAACCACCTTTGAAATCCATCACTACTGCTCGTAACATATCCTCTAGAGTCTGGATGGTTCTTTCTGACTGACCATCTGTCTGTGGGTGATAGGCGGTGCTCATAGCCAACTTTGAACCCAAAGCCGATTGCAAACTT
>NC_133307.1:21655484-21668251 GCF_012295235.1 Primulina huaijiensis
TTCAAGTCCGGCTGTGAGAAAAGATATTTAAGACTCTTGTGATCCGAATAAATCACAAACTGCTCACCGTACATATAATGACGCCATAACTTCAATGCAAACACAATAGCAGCCAACTCTAAGTCATGAACTGGATATCGGGTCTCATGCGGTTTCAACTGACGAGAAGCATATGCAATCACTCGCCCATTTTGCATTAAAACACAACCAAGTCTATTTAGAGATGCATCTGAACAAACAACATATCCACCTGAGCCTGATGGCAAAGCTAGCACTGGAGCTGTTGTCAACTTTTCCTTCAATGTCTGAAAACTTGACGCACATTCATCAGTCCACACAAAACGTCGATCTTTTTGCTTTAATTGGGTCATAGGCCTTGCTATAATAGAAAATCCTTCGATAAAACGCCTATAATATCCTGCCAATCCCAAGAAACTTCGAATATCGGAAATATTCGTCGGTGTTGGCCAATTGATAACAGCTTCCACTTTATTTGGATCTACTGATACTCCTTGAGCTGATATAACATGACCCAGAAATACAACTCTGTCCAGCCAGAATTTACATTTAGAAAATTTTGCATACAATTGCGCTGCTCTTAGTGTCTGGAAGACCAACCTTAAAATGTTCTCGATGCTCCTTCTTTGTCTTTGAATAAATCAGAATGTCATCTATGAAGACAATAACAAATCTGTCTATAAATTCTCGAAAAACGCGATTCATCAAATCCATAAAAACCGCTGGAGCATTAGTCAATCCAAAAGGCATAACTAGAAATTCATAATGTCCATAACGGGTTCGAAATGCTGTCATCGGAACATCTTCCTCTCGAACTCTAAGCTGATGGTAGCCAGAACGAAGATCGATCTTTGAATACACTGATGTACCCTGCAACTGATCAAACAAGTCATCGATACGCGGCAGAGGATACTTATTCTTCACAGTAGCTTTATTCAACTGTCTGTAATCAATGCACATTCTCATCGTTCTGTCTTTCTTCTTTACAAATAATACCGGAGCTCCCCAAGGTGACATACTTGGTCTAATATAGCCTTTTTCCAGTAAATCCTGTAATTGCTCTTTGAGTTCTTTCAATTCCGCTGGAGCCAAACGATATGGTGCTCTCGAAATAGGATTTGTCCCGGACACCAACTCAATGCTAAAATCGATTTCCCTCTGGGATGGAAATCCAGGAATCTCATCGGGAAATACATTAGGGAATTCCTTGACAACAGGAATATCTGATACTTCAAATCTTTTTCCCTGAGTCGCATCAACTGCATAGATCATGAATCCTTCATTTCCTGATGACAAGATTCTAAACATTTCCATTGCTGACACTAATGGAACTACCGTAAAAATTCCATTTACTGCCATAATACGGTCTAAATCTGACAACTCCATGGAAACAATCAACGGTAGCTCGATAATTTGACAGAGTATCCATTCCCAGAATACAGTCGAAGACAGACATATCTAGCTTGATTAGATTAGTTATCATAATATTATCATCGAAGCTAATCACACAATTCAGAATTATCTCATGAGACATCAAACATACACGGCAGGTGTAGAGACTGACACAGTATCTATCAACGAAGTAGAGGCAATCTCATGCTCATCAACAAATACAACAGATACAAATGAATGAGATCCTCCTGTGTCTATCAGTATACGCGCAGGATGATTAAAAATAAGGCAGATACCTGCAATAACTCCGCCCGGTGCGTCTTGAACTTGATCCCGAGTTAGAGCATGAACTTGAGCCTGTTGTGGCCCTGGAAAACGCTGCGGAACAGAACCTCTAGGTTGAGGATAGCTAGACTGCTGAAAAGACTGAGTGGGAACAAAAGGTCTAGTTGTTGATCCTCTAAAACCCTGACCAAACTGAGGTTGCTGAAATTGTTGTCTTGCTGCATTCGGACATACTCTAGCATAATGTCCAACTTGCCCACAGATATTACAAGATCCATGAACTCCCGTACACTGAGTACTGATATGCTTACCACCACAACGATCACAAAATACTCCACCTGGTGACCCAACTGAACCTCCACGCTGACTGCCAGAACTAGAAGAACTACTACGACTCTGTTTCTTGAACTGTTTTCCTTTGGCCTTAAAGTGTTGCTGCTTTGGTTGCTGATAAGACTGCGAAGGCTGATACGGCAGTAAAGGACGGTATAGTGGTGCACCAACTGGCATCGGCACATTGCCTCCGAAACTCTGAGGAAAACCTGGTTGAACTGACTGTGGTTCTGCCAAAAGTAGACTTGCCTCCACATTCTTGGCTTTCTCTACAGCATCGGCATAATTAACAGGCGCTCCAGCAACTACTAAAGTGCAAATGGTTCGATTCAATCCTTGCATAAAATGCGATAGCTTGTTCCGATCACTGCTAGCAACATGAGGAACATAGGCAAGAAGTGCTGAGAATTGAGATGCATACTCCACTACAGTCATGTTACCTTGAGTCAATCTATTGAACTCAGCTTCCTTGGCCGAATAATACGAAGGCGGTGAATATTCTCGAGCAAACTGTGCGCAAAATACATCCCAAGTAACTCTTTCACCTGATTCCTTCAGAGCTTCCTCGGTAGTTTCCCACCATAACTGAGCTCGGTCTTTTAATTGACAAATAGCCAACTTAAGTTGCAAATCAGGAGTGTACTCCAACATATTAAACAAACGCTTCATACTTTTTAACCATGCTACAGCTTTCTCACCATCTTCATTCCCAAAGAATCGAGGAGGACGCATGTTCTGAAATCGGGATATCACTAGTTCCATTTCACCCATTCCTCTAGTCAACTGATCCACTTCATGCTCAACGTTAACATTTCGTACTTCACCACGAGGACGACGACCTCGTCTTCCCCATTCAGTCTCGTTAAGTCCTCTCACATTAGGAGCTTCAGATTCCTGAGCAACTTCCTTTCCTTTTCTACCCTTACGTCCAGGTGCCATCTACAAGACACAAGGATTTAATCCAATGGCAGAAACAAAATAATCGGTCTAGTATAAGAGCATAAACTTAAACTAATACGTTCTAGTCATGCTGATACAATTAATTCAAAACATACAAACAAGTAAGAGCAAATAATCAAACACATGCACAATCATTTTATTTGTGCCTAAACTCGAGTGTCCTAGACTATAATTCGAGCGTATCCCAGTTACGCTCTGATACCAAACTGTGAGGGCCCGTGCACTTAATTAATATTTAATTATCAAACAACAAGGATTAATTGGTGTAAACAGCGAAAACGAGTTTAAAAACGTTCATTAGGGCCTACAGAAATTTCGGCATGACCTCCCCGTAAGTAGGACATCCCAAAAATCTCAAAACACAACAACAATAATATACGCTCGAAAATAACATCAAGTTCACAATCAACCACACAAACATCCTACAGCCGCACTGGCCAGGACTAGACACGACATACCACAATTAAAATCCCAAACAACCCAAAAAATATCACCATACAGCTACACAGGGCATCTCCCTGGCAAATGTATCAAACCAGCATAATATATATAAATATCTGGGAACTCTGACACAAACCGACTGACTACTGGGTACCACTCGCTGACGCTCCACCAGACGCGTCAAATCCCCTGGAATGACCTGCTATGGCATCAAAAACAACCACAACATAAAAAGAAAACAGGGGTCGGACCCCAGTACGACAAACCAGTAAAATCACGACGTATATAAAAGACATGTAATAATATCAAGTAAATGCAATGATATGCGATGCATGAATGGTAACAATGGAATAACGGATACTAAATGGAGTCCAAACGAATAACATCATCAACAGTAACAGTGGCCACCCGTGCCAGGAATGCAGCATCAAATCGCCGCTCGTCCATGCACGTAGCATCGGGAATGCGAGTAGCTAAGTCGCTCGTCCCTAGCTGTCATCTGGGAATGTGGCTAATCCTAACCCACTCGTCCCTCTGATGACTCAATATATCTCAACGGAATCAACATAAATCGCCGTCAAAGGAGTCAAGGCTCAATATGTTATGTCAATACAATTTAATGCATGAATGCAACAGAATAAACATTCAAGGCACGTAATAGCAAACAACATTCACCGAATATTCTTACACGCCAATATAAGCGTCGTAATGATATAGGTTTGAGCGTACCTCAATTATAAACTTATAATACCACGATAATTTCTTAAGGACTATCGAATGAACTCGTCCAACGATATAACCTACAATATAAATTCACTATATACTTCAATATAACGCATTCCAACTGACTAAAACATTTTATATCGGCTCGGTTAAAAATAAATTTCCGGGCAGCCTATACAACCTATCAAATTCTGAAATTCAAGCTTAATACCTCAATAATCTAGGCTAAAACGCACAATAGTGATCTCGGAGAAGTAGCTCGCCGGAATGTCGCCGGAAACACTGTTCACGATCTGAAAAACGAGCTGGAAATTAGGGGAAAAGCTTACTGCTACACTTTTATAAACTAATCCACCAAGAACAACCAAAAATTCGAAGCCAAAAGCTTACCTAAACCCGAATCGAAGCTCACACAAACTGTTGCTGGAAAAACAAGACCGATCAAGCTTGCAACCTTCTGATTCAAGGCAAGAAAGAAGCTAATAGAATGGAGGAAGAAAGTTTGCTAAGCTGCTGCACTATTCTCCGACCACCGGTGGCGCTGCGCGACTAAAGCAGAAAATGGAGAAAAGCGACGGGCAAGGCTGGCGAAGAGCTTGCTGGAATTGAACGATATGATTTCTATCAAATGGGTTTGGGTATTTAATTAAATGAAATGGGCTGGGCCTTTTAGGTATTGGGCCTCACAAGTTAAAGGGGCTTTTTGGTTTTTAATATCTGTGTGTTTTATTTTGAAAACTAGGACTCCTCCGTGTATTTCTTATTTTTCGTCCAGAGGGAGTACAATAGTAATTCTGATCTGTTGGTGATCAGATATTTATACAGTATATTTTCAATCTTTCCTATTTGATCATTGGGCTTTGCTTTCTTGTTGGTTATTTTCCCAAGTCATGTAATACATCCAACTATCCAAGTGTTCTTGAAAATGACAGTTACTTGTTGGAAGAATGGAAAGAGCGACATAATGAACCAGAGGCCGACATGTCAGTAAAGTTCTCGAAGTTACCTTTTGTTGCCCTTCAGGTTCTATTTCTTTCTGGCTTAATCCACAACTGCAGTTTGTCTTGTATAAAACAAGTATGTACTGGATAAATTTTATTAGCTGTCATGGTAGTAAAGTTACACATTTGTATAACTAAGTTTTGAAGGTTTTGAGGATTACAAGTAACATCTTTAAACCATCTTTCATTGTGGATAGGAAAACTAGTAGGAGGACCAGCTAGGAAATTTAATGACCATGTTTTCCTGTGCAATGGATAACATAAAGTATTAACAGGATTCTAATGAGATGGGGATGTGCGAGAGTCAATTGGAAATTAATTTGCATTTTGAGGGAGAAAAGTTTGAAATTGGTTTTAAAATGGATACATGACTAGTAGTTAGATGTAATTCGCCATCTCTTTTACATAGTTCATGTCTCTTTTACATAGTTCATGTCTTTTTTGGTTTTATCATCAACTCGTAGCAGGTAAGAGATTTTCCCATCGGTGATTGATGCCTTTCAGTTTATTTTTGGTACAGATATTAAGATCCTAACTTTTCATGTGAATTGGATTGAAATGGAAGTTTGACACCTTTGTTCCATCTTAATTTGCAATTTACCAACAATTCTGACCGTTTCTCTCTTTCCATCTTTTTGTGTTTCAGCTGCCACAACAGGAAAACTTTTTCGATTGTGGCCTCTTCTTGCTTCACTATGCAGAACTATTTATTCAACTGGCTGCTAATTTCAGCAAGAGAAAATATGCTGACATAGTGAGTTTCTTTGTCTCACTTGGAACTTCGGGCATTCAGTTTTGCTATCTGTCTTTTCAAGCTCGACTGAAATGGATTTCATGGGTTTAAGTTTCTGGTATATTTTACTCTTTTGGTGTGTTTTTTTCACTCACATGTTGAAAGTTTCCTTTTAGCGACTAACGGAAGAGCCATATTTTGTTAACGATCAATTTGTTAGCTTTAGTTATCAGCTGTGAAACATGTCTGCTGCATTATATTTTTTTTGGCTTTTGATGAGTGTTAGCTACTGAACCACCTAGAAGACAGTTTTGAATTAAATCAATCAATTTTATATATGGGAGTTCGATGCAGTTAAATAACTAATCTAATATTGGAAAATTGACTATATCTATCTGTTTATGCAGCTCAATGAGGACTTATTCCTGCCTGCTGAGGTGTCTCTCAAAAAACGTGATCAGATTCGAAATTTGATATATAGGATAGTTGGAGATGATGTTGGAGAATATCCTCCTGCTGTATGTAATAACATATGTCTTCCAGGTGAAAATTCGAATAAAGGAGATAATAGCGTAGAGTTTGTGAAGGAAACCAACAAGAAAGACATGTTTCGTGGCAAAAAGTTCGACTCCAGTGTCGATCAACAAATTCACATGACATCTACCAGTATATGTCGGCCGAAACCTTTTGTGGGCATGTTAGAGCCAAGTCATTTTGCAAAGTCAGTGAGTAATGAATGTCTTCATCTTTTTGAGCCGCTGGTGTCAATCAAGGTATTATATATTGTTTTTGGTATATATTTCGATAATGTTAATTAATTTACAGAAATTGTTAATACTAGCTATTTCGAGATTACATGAATATTTAATTTCTGTTTGTAGGATTCATGGAAATTGTTGGATATAATATGAAGTGCAAGTCTGTTGTAATGTGGAAATATTTTTATAGATTCCTGTAGTTATTGAAGTATGTTGTAAACTTTTATGGCAAAACTAAGAATAATGTATTTAATGATGGTCAAACTATACAAAAAATTTTAGCATGTTTTCGGGTTATTCTCAAATTTTGGGGAAATTTTCGAAGGTTCAGTGGAAGTTTTTAAATAAAATTAAAAGTTGAATTTCGTTTAGGTAGGTTAGAAATAAAAATTATGGAGGAAAATCGAAAAAGATGATGTCAGTAAATTAATTGCGTGACACTAGTTTTTTATTTGTTTTTCGATGTGTCATGATTTGCGTGAACAAACTTCAGTTTCAACAATTTTGCTCATTTTCTTTCTATTAGATGCTGTTTCTTGCATGCTAACACGAGTCTAGTAAATTGTACTTGGGTACTAGTATCTAACAAAAATTCATCTTAGCTTACCATGATGCAATGTGCTCAAAATCTTCTTGTACGAAATTTTCTTCTTCTATTTTGTTTCCATGCCAAGCTTTTGGTTGATTCCTCTGTCGTTTATGTTGCATTTTCTAAAGAACGTATCCCTTGATCATTCAGGCCTCCAAACAAAAATATATGTTTCTTGATCTCGTTTATTTGAAACAGGAAGAAGCACATGAAAAGCCCACAACTTTTCGACCACCATTCTGGGCAAGCTCGGATGAAGCTGATGGTAATAGTGTATCTTTACCTTTCTCCTGTTCTGTTAGAAATTTCAAGACATCCGAAACGGATGTTGAATGCGAAATTGTTTCAACTTCTGCTGTGGCTTCTATCATAATCGAGGCACATAATGAAGAAGACTGGGTTCTTCAAGTCAAATCCACTGCTGACCATGAGAAAAATGAGAGTGATTGTTCTTCACCATCAAGCGAGGTTCTTGCAGCATGTGTTGCAGATTCTGAAGAGGAAAAGGAGACCAAAAGCATCAGCAGGAGACCTGCGTTTTCCCGTGCCTCATCTTTTGCATCATGCTGATTAGCAGCCAAACTTCATAGATTGTCATGATTCCGGTTTTGCTTCCCTCCCCTCGACAAAGGAAAAGAAGAGCTCACACATGCACATGCGCGCACTTTTGATATATACATGCGTCTAGGCCATCGGACTTGCGGATTGCTCGCATGTTTCACATACATAAATTTCTATATTGAGTTACCGAAGGGTGTTGGGTTGATCCATGTGGATGGAACCTTATGTTCATGTAAATATATTTGCTTCTATATTAACTAAGAGCATATTATGGAAATTTTACGGTTTAATATACTCTTAAATTTATACCTAAACTTGTAAATGCAAATTTAAATGAATGATGACAATTCTAAATCTATTGATCCTCCTTTCAATTTATATTATAGAAAATGTAATTTTCCACCGTATGATTCATTACCAAAATAAATATTTTTAAGATGGTATAATGTGTTCATCATTCATGCTTCTGTGTATGTAGACATGGAATAATGATTACGTCTTAATAAAATATTTAGTATACATAATTCATAAATTATTATTATTTAACAAACATCTCAGATGCAGAAGATAAGAAATCCAATCTGAGTCCTGATTTATTTTCTCTTCCTCTTTTTATCAATAAATATGTGAATTTATTTAGTAGATGTGTAGTACTTAGGGAGGTAGACATTGCAAGGGGCAAGCGATTGAATTCACAAAAATGTAAAAAAAATAATTATTTTTAAAATCGACCATGAATGCAAAATAATTACCAGTAGAATCCACAATATACCCTCCTCCACCTAGGCCCAAGCCACGAGAACCACCTGTTACGCTTGAGTTGGACACAACTGCAAACAAAACAGTCACAAGTACTACAACAAGAACATGGGTGTTGGATTTGGAACACATCTGAAGACTATGTCACTTCACTTTCTTATAACACCGATCAAAGACTGTATAAATTCTTGATATTGTATTGTTTGACACTCGGTTGGGTGAGAGTTTGAGCCCTCGAAATTTAGTAAAAAAGAATGTCAAATGTCAATTTTATTTCATTCTGTGGAAGTGTTCACAAGATGTAGTTTGTATCAATCGCACTTATGCTTTATATATTGGCTATGCTCATCTAATTCAATACCAATGATCGAAGTATAATGCACCATGTTGATAACCCACATAGACCAGCAAGCACACTTATTAATGATAAGAAAATCCATCCATGGATAGCATGGATGGCTCCATACCAACATTTTTCTCTACAGTGGAAACAAAGAGAGCCATCTCTTTATCATGGCAAGACATTGTTTGGGCATGTATTCCGGAGCTGTGTGACCTGCACCCTACAAAACAATAGCATCGAGTTAGATGCTACCATTCACTTCTTCACTTCATCCCTATAAAGATCACGCATAGAGCTGATTTTTCTTGCCTTCACAGTTGCGAAGGTGATGTAGGCTTCTCCGTTTTTATATTTCTCCGTGTATCTATAACAGGAACATAGCAAACCAAATTTTAGAAACCATTAGAATGTAGTAATATGAAATCTGTGGCTGCAGCATCAAGAATTTAAAGCAAACCCTGCGACTTGGCCATCGACGGTCCAAGGCCTCCAGTTATCTTCAACGGTGAGATTGAGAGAGCGTATCCATTTTATTGTACTGATGTACGGAACAATCATATCATGATCCCCACTGGAGAGAAGAAATACAAAATTTTAGCTCAGAGGTAATATTGTCCTGTGATCGATGAAAATTAAACCTGGTGATGGAAAAGTATAACTATAGGAAGTGATATTGTGTGATGAAAATGATAAAATGTGTGGGTAACACATATATTTACATAGATCCAGTCTATACTTTTATGCATCCGGCGATCGCCACTCGACAGGAAATATTTCTCCTGGTAAAGTATAATAGAGCATGCAGTTATCAAGTTGGCGCTGATTCGACACATGTTTACAGACATATCCAAACATATGATCTGATTCTATGGTAAATTCGGACAATTACAAATCCTAAATTAATTCATCATTGGATTGTGACACATATATGTGATTCACAAAAACTTATTTCAAGCTTTCTGATCCGACTCAACTTCGTCGAAGTGGAAACATGATTCAAAACCGCTTTTCCAAGGAAAAAAGTACATGAGGATCACCTGTACACCAAACTTTGAAAGCCTTTCTGATTTAGCATTTGATGATACTGGATAACGCTAGCGACATTATTCTCGTAACCGGATAAGCTCTCGTTACATCTTATCCATTCTCGTATGGTTCCCTGGTTGTTGAAATAATTAAAGTCATACATACATGAAATAAAAAAATTTGTAGTTTTATCAAAAAATAAAAAATCTCTTCATTTTAAGGTAGTGCATACGCGTACATTTCTGATGTAAAGAGCCTCTTGCACAGTTCGATCATTTGCCCAGACAGCAGAATCCGAGTAATTGTTATTCTACAACCAACAAGATTTAATCCTTACAATACTCAAGAAGATTCATAGCCACATCTTTTAACAATAACTAGTAAAACAAACTCTTAAAATCAATATTCGTATTCAAAACCTTCAGAAAATGATTATATCCATAAAACTAAATTTAATAATTTTCATATTAAAAAATCCAAGATGTCAAAATCCGTTGATCTTATGATAAAATTGCCTTGATCCGATTAAAAGGGCTCCCCCTTTACGCTTAATAGTTTCTTCTATACACACTTCTATTGAAATGATGAAATCTTCAAAATAAAAAAAAGTTCATATGAATTCTTACAGCTTACTTGGTGATAGGTTTATATATTTTGCATAAATCAAAATATAACCTATAATTTTTCTGTCAAACAATCGGAGGTTATGTCTTCAGATAGAAAAATAACCACTGGAGTTTTCTTAGTCATTTTTCATATACTACGAAGACAGGTCATAGGAAAAGTTAAAGACATTACACGGCACCATTGCTCCTCTTGTTTTAACATGAAGAGGAAATCGTCGGGATCATCATCTTCTACAATATAATCGCGTTTCGGTGAAAGCAGATTACAGTTTGGATCCAAAATGTAGGCATGGTTGACGTTCTTTGTGCACTGCATTCATATTACGGTAACTGTTGCCATAAATCATAGAGCAAAGAAAATGAAGAACATGCACGCAGTGCTTGTTTTCAGTTTCCTAAAATACTTTCTCATCCCCTACAACATAAATAAAAACTATCATTTTCTTTTTATTCTCTATCTCCAAACCAAGTTTCGAAACATTTTCTTATTTTCGAACATAATCATTAATTTTGACTAAAGTTTTCATAATTTCCAAATTTCCAAAGTTTTTATTCTAACCTCATATTTTTTAAATTTTATCCAACCATGCTGACATTATTCGACACTTGCAATAAAATTTTTTCCTTCCAAGAAAAAATTAAACATACTTTTTATTCCTCCAAAACTCTACTTCCACCCCAAAAAAACACAAAAAAAGAAGTAAAATCTTGTAGTTTTCATTTTACCTCACCACATAGATGAAGAGCATAACGGCATTCTGCACTACTTGTATCTTGATCGCTGTAGTTCCCATTACAGCTGCTCTTTGCTAACTGAAAATAGGAAAAGAATTCACCCCTTATACACCGCATTTTATTTAAAACATCAGCCCATATTTGATATTACCTTGCATGCAACATTGAGTAGATTTTTGCTTAGTTTGTATAGTTTGACAGCATGCATGTTACACTATCCTCGAACAAACTTGTCTATAATATAAGTGATCAGAGATTGGGCACATATGTCATGTGAGTGGCTAAATCAATGTTCGAATCGAATTAATTAGAAACTCACGGTCAAATTAATCAGATGAGCATAATCTAATTCAAACTCAACTCGGACTCGATAAAATGTCTCTCAGGGATAATGCAGGGCATTTTACCTCAAAATATTCATCTGATATGAGTGCCATCCGATGAGCATAAGGGAACTTTTCATTAATATCCAAGGCTTCATCTGCTTTAGGATTTCCAATGAAATATCCCTGGTTCAATTTTTTCGTCAAGTGCGTTTTTTCTTCCAATGAATAGATTAAGTTATGAAAGTAATGTGTACTTTGAGGTTCATTCGTTGCTCCAGCCCTCCACCATTTCCTAAGTTAATGTGACAACATGGTCAAATTGCTGGATGAATATAATATAATAACACATACTTGTGTGAAAACTCTTATGTAGGGAAATATAATAATTAATTGATGGTAAAATTTACCCATTGCAATTTCAAAAGCAAGCAAGGTTACAGTTTTGCCTCCGTAGGAATCACCTCCAATGTACAGTCGATTCTTGATGAATCTTGGATGGAACGATAACCACTGGATTGTAAGAACAAAAATATTTTTAAAGATATATTTCATCTGTCAAAATTTATCTACCAAGCATTTTACTCCCTCCATCTCATATATTTAGTTTAACTAGTAGCAAAACACGTGCGTTGCACGTGGGTAACGAACTTAAGTACGTTATGAATATTGATTCTAAATTTGCAAATGAACGTAGAAACATAATTTTTCACAAATTATTCAATAACATATATTATTTCACAGCTTATTTTTCTTCGATTAAATTCAGCAATCATAACATCATATTTAATTTTTATGTTTCTTTTCATCGTCAGATTTGATTTTGATTAATCTCTTTGATGCTCGTGTGTTTTTTACTATGATCTTCCTGTTTTGTTTATTTGAGTCGTTCACGATTTGAGTCTAAAAACAATTGGAAAAAAATGGAGTGATTAAAATAGATATGATGTATATATTAATTTTAAAATTATTGATATAATTACTTGAAATAAAAATTATGAGAAAATACAAGAAAATTCAAGAGCAGATAATATATTAGAAAAAAACTCTCTCGAGATAAGGGATGTAGATATATATTTTATTAAGGAGGCAAAAAAAATTCAAAATAATTCATAATCGAAAAAGTCCAAAATATAACGGTATTTTTTCCTTTAAAAAAAA
>NC_133307.1:21668460-21675628 GCF_012295235.1 Primulina huaijiensis
TTTTTTATGTATGTAATGTAAAGCGAGTTATATATCCATACATGGTACAAGGTTTTCTACCTCCGCAATGAGAGGTACAAGTAGCAAAATCACAATTAAAAAATAATTTCAGAAAAATATTGAAAAAATGCAATCACATAATAATTTTACGTTAAAAAAATATTCTTAGAAATAATCTTTAACATATTTCAATATCTATAACATATATGATGCTTCTTAGTTCATATTTTAAAATCAACTTATTATAAAATTGACGTATTTATATGTAAAATAAAAGATAAGATAAGATATAAATATTAAATATTCATTAGCAATCATAAAAAAATACACTCATTTTAGTAACAAATTTTAGTAGCAACAAAGAAAAATAATGGGTAAATTGATAAATTCAATATGCATTAATATTCAAACGCATTTAAGATAGACAATAAATTACAAAAGAACCCATAAAAAACTATTGATTTAATTTGCTAAATTAAATGAACAAGGGTATATTAGAAAATTCATATTAATATTCAAAGGCATTTAAGATATACATTAAATTACAAAAGAACCCATAAAAAAAACTATTGATTTAATTTGCTAAATTAAATAAATAAGGGTATATTAGAAAATTCACAATTAGAAGTCATATATTTATATATATGTTAGATTGGTGTTTCACACATTAACAAAATTATTGGAACAATGAGTTTTATGCATAAAATTCTCATTTTGTTAAAAATAAAAATTTAAAATAAAAAATAAAAATCTCAAACTCACAAAATATATTAAACTACACACTTTATAAAATTTTCTCTACTCGCAATTGTGTTTTCCTTCACAAATTGAGAGACCTATTTATAAAATCTCTTTGAAAATAATCCAAAAATAAATACATAATTACATATATCATCACACACTAATTTTCAATATTTATAACTTTTATTTTCAATACTCCCCCTTGTGATGATGATCATGATACAATGATTGTCTTCATTACGTGTTTTTTATACTGCCTCGTTAAAAATCTTACTAGGAAAACCTATTGGGATAAAAACCATAGTAAGGAAAAAAGAGTGCAGTCACGTAAAGTCCCCATCATGTTAACACGAACGATTCTTCACAAATTTCGTAGATTGTGCATTCCAATGTTATATATATGCTTTCTGAATATTGTCGTAGGAAGTGTCTTTGTGAAGAGATCTGAATAGTTTCCACTTGATTGAATGTAATGAATATCAATATCTTTATTCTTCTCAAGCTCTTGGGTGAATGCGAAGAATTTAGGGGGAATATGTTTAGTTCTGGCGTTTTTTATGTATCCTTCTTTCATTTGAGTAACACATGCATCATTATCTTTATTTAGTGTCACATGCTTCTTGTCGAATGATAATCTGCATGAGATTTGGATATGTTGAGTCATTGATTTTAGCCACACACATTCACGACATGCTTCATGTAGTGCAATAATCTAGGCGTGATTTGATGAAGTTGTTACGAGTGTTTGTTTCTGTGAACGCCAAAAAATTGCAGTGCCTCCACACATATCCGTTTTGGGAACGTGCCTTGGGTGGATCAGATAAGTACCAGCATCAGCATAACCAATTATACCTTGATTGGTATCTTTTGAATACAAAAATCTCAAGTCTGTCGTTCCTCATAAATAATGGAATATATGTTTATTTTCGTTCCAGTGTCTCTTTGTTAGATATGAGCTAAATCTTGTCAATAAATTTACATCAAAAGATATAATAAGTCTTGTACAATTTGCAAGATACATAAGGGTACCAATAGCACTTAGATATGATACTTCTGGACCAAAAATAACTTCATCATCTTCACATGGACGGAATTGATCCTTTTCTATGTTTAATGATCTAACAAACATTGAAGTACTTAAATGATTTGATTTATCCATATTAAAACGTTCAAGGACCTTTTCTGTATAATTTGACTGGTGAACAAATATTACACATTCTTTTCGTTCAATTTGCAAGCCCAGATAATATTTTGTTTTTCCAAGGTCTTTCATTTCAAATTCTTCCTTCAAGTACAAACAACTTCTTGAATTTCCTTATTCGTTCCAATGATGTTTAGATCATCAACATATGCAATAATAATTACGCATCCGGATGTTGTTTTCTTAATGAAAACGCAAGGGCATATTGAATTGTTTACATATCCTTTTTTCATTAAGTGTTCACTTAGTCGATTATGCCACATTCGGCTGGATTGCTTTAACGCATATAATGATCTTTGCAATTTCACAAAATAACATTCTTTGGGTTTTGAAATTTGTGCTTCAGCGATCTTAAATCCTTCAGGGATTTTCATATATATGACTATCGAGTGATCCGTATAAGTAAGCTGTGACAACATCCATAAGACGCATTTCTAAATTT
Source organism: Primulina huaijiensis (assembly GCF_012295235.1). NCBI lineage: Eukaryota > Viridiplantae > Streptophyta > Magnoliopsida > Lamiales > Gesneriaceae > Primulina > Primulina huaijiensis. The sequence continues at coordinate 21,670,845 of NC_133307.1, forward strand.
TCAGATACCGCCAAACTAATCAAATACCAAAACGTAATTGCATCAATAATGGGAGAATACGTTTCTTCATAATCAATTCCAGGCCTCTGAGAAAAACCATGTGCAACAAGTCGAGCTTTATATCTTATTATTTCATTTTTCTCGTTTCGCTTTCGAACAAAAACTCATTTGTACCCAACAGGTTTTACACCTTCAGGTGTAAGGACTATAGGTCCAAAAACGTTACGTTTATTTAGCGAATCCAATTCAACCTGGATGACGTCTTTCCATTTTATCCAGTCATGTTAATTTTTACATTCACCAAAAGATTTTGGTTCAAGATCTTCATTGTTATTTATGATGTTAAATGCCACATTGTAAGAAAATATCTCATCAATTTCTTTTATATCTTTTCGGTTCCATATTTTTCCAGTATTAATATAATTGATAGAGATTTTATGATTCTCATCAGTTTGTAGTTCTAACAGAACATTTTCATCATCATGTATTTCTACCGGAATATCATTATCTAGTTTGTGATAATCATGTTTCTCTATGCATTTTCTTTTTAGAGGATTTTTTCCCTTGAAATCGATTGGGCTTCCACGTTTCAATCGTTATATGATATCACGAGTGTCTTCAATTTGTTTCTTTGGAATTTCAATTCGAGCAAGAGCATTTACAGCATGTATATATGATTTACTTACTACTTTTGTGTCTGCAAATGAATCTAGTATTTGATTTGTTATTCTCTGCAAGTGCACAATTTGCTGTACAACTTTTTCACATTTGTTAGTTCTTGGATCCAGATGTAACAATGATGATGTATACTATGTAAAATTTTTTTCGATATGTTTCTTTTCTCTCCCTAACATTGGAAGATTTACTCATTAAAATGACAATCAGCAAAACGTGTTGTAAACACGTCGCCTGTCTGAGGCTCAAGATATCGAATGATTGCTGGGCTATCATAACCGATATAAATTCCGATATTTCTTTGAGGTCTCATGTTTGTTCGTTGAGGCGGTACAATAGGCACATATATTATACATCCAAAAATTCTCAAATGAGAAATGTCTAGTTCTTTACCAAAGGCAAGCTGCAATGAGGAGTATTTATGATATGGACTTGGTCTGATGCGAATTAATGCAGCAACATATAAAATTGCATGTCCCCATATAGAAACAGAGAGTTTTGTTTTCATAATCATTGGTATAGCAATCAGTTGTAGACGTTTAATCAATGACTCAGCTGATCCATTTTGTATATGTAAATGAGCAATAGGATGCTCAACAGTGATTCTCATTGACATACAATAATCATTGAAATTCTTATAATTAATTCACCAGCATTATCAAGTCTAATTTTCTTGATTGTATGATCGGAAAATTGATTCCGCAATTTTATTATTTGAGCAAGTAATCTTGCAAATGCCACATTTCGAGTTGATAATAAACATACATGTGACCATCTGCTGGAGGCATCTATCAATACCATAAAATATCTAAATGGTCCACATGGTGGATGAATTGGCCCACAAATATCACCCTGAATACGTTCAAGAAATATGAGTGATTTAGTTTTGATTTTAGCTGGTGATGGTCTTATAATAAGTTTTTCAAAAAACATGTTTTACATTGAAACTTATTATTTTGAAAGATCTTTTGGTCTTTCAGCGGATGACCATATGTATTTTCTATAATTATTCGCATCATTATTGAACCAGGATGTCCTAATCGATTATGTCAATTAATTAATATTGAAGAATTATCAACTATCATGTCTGATTCAATTGGACTTATATGTGTATAATGCATTAATCCAGTAAGGAGTATTGGTAGTTTTTCAACTACATATTTCTTTCCTGAGTTATATGTGGTAAGACACATATATTTATCATTTCCTTCATTTATTGTCTGAGTATCATACTCATTAGAATATATGTCATTAAAACTCAACAAATTTCTTTTCGATTGTGGTGAATACAAAGCATCATTATCAGAAATTTTGTACTATTAGGTAACAAAAAATGTGCTTTACCACAACCTTTAATCAAGTCTACATGACTTGATATTGTATTCACAATTGTTTTTGTTGGTTTTAGTTCCAAGAAATATTTTTTTATCTCGGAGAATAGTATGCGTTGTACCACTATCAGGTATGCAAACTTTCATAGGATTAGTTCCTTGTTTAGCTTTGTTCATATCATTTTTAATATTTGAAATTCAAAAAAAATATGCAATGAAAAAAATTACTGACAATACATTGTAATTTATTGAAAAATATAACGCATATCATAATTATACAATAAAACATTATCATATGAGTACATGAAAAATAAAATATTTTACATTTATATTCCACCAGTCTATTGATTATAACACATATCATAATTATATAATAAAACAATATTATCTTATGATTGATTATAACACATGTCATAATTATACAATAAAAAATTATCATATGAGTACATGAAAAATAAAATATTTTATATTTCTATTCCACCAATATATTGATCAAATTCAGAGAAATCATTCAGAAAATCTGCAACATCAAAATGAGTTGAATCACTCAAACGGTCACTGTATTCAGTCAAGTTAGTCTTTATTCTTTTCCCTTTATTGATTTTTTATATAGCTTACAAAGGTGCTCGTGGGCCCGACAAATACGAGACCAATGTCTTGGTGCCGCATCTAAAACAAGAACTTCCAAATCGTTTTGAGTGATTTTCACTAACACTCATGTTCTCATGATGTCTTTTTAGTGAGTGGTTCGTGACACTTTTTTGGGATGAGTTATAGAAGTAATTATCTCGATTGTTTTCAAAAACAACGGTCGTGACCACGATCACGACCACTTCCACGTCCACATCCACGACCACGACCACGACCACATCCTCGATTTCGACCTCGACCAAAACTTTGTCTTTGACTTTGATTTTGGTTTTCAGGTTTAAATTCATTTTTACTTACAACATTTACTTGTGGAAATGCTATTGATCTAGTGGATCGGGACTGATGATTTCTCATTAGAAGCTCGTTGTTCTTTTCCGACACAAGAAAACAAGTGATCGGTTCAGAATATCTCGCAAATCCACAAACTCTATATTGTTGTTGTAGAGTTATATTTGATGCGTGAAAAATAGAAAATGTTTTTTCAAGCATTTTCGATTCCGTAACCTCGTGTCCACAAAATTTAATTGCGAGATTATTCGATACATTGCGAGTTGTAATCATTGACTTTCTTAAAATTTTGGAATCTTAACGTATTTCATTCATCAAATGCGGTCGGAAGTATAACTTCTCTTATATGTTCAAATATTTCCTTTAATCCTTTCCATAAAGCCATGTGATCTTTTTCAATTAGATATTCACATTTTAATCTTTCATCAAGATGTCAACGCAAAAATATCATAACTTTTGCTTTTTATTGTTATGATGAGATACAATTTTCTTTAATGGTCTCATTTAGACCTAATGACTCAAGATGTATTTCTACATCGAGAGTCCATGACATATAATTTTTTCCCGTAATGTCGAGCGCGACGAATTCGAGCTTTGCAAAATTTAACACGGTCGTACTATAAAAATAACAATGCATTTTATTAGTTAAGTTCTAAATCTATTAATATGACAATACAAAGTAACAGATAAATTATAACTACAAGCATTCCTAAAAATAAAGAAAAAACGCGAGGCGGATATTCTCCGAATAATACAAGACTAGTGAGTATAATAACCAAAATAATTATACAAAATAACCTTGAAAGAACCATTTTCTTCTTCTTCGAAAAATTGATGAAGAAAAATTTTAGGGAGGAAGAGTAAGTTTGGAGTGATTGAATGTGTTTGTCAAATCATATTTATAGGGTAAAAACTAGCCATTTATGACCGTTTACAAAATCTTAAAAAAATAAATGTATGATTATGTATAATTTTATGGTAATAATATGATGTATATAATGTTAATCATGTTTAAATAATTATGTATATCACATCACATTATTATAATGAGATGTCAGAGACTCTTTTTATATAATAATGTAACATTATAANAATCACATCATGTTATTATAATGACGTGTCATAGACGCCTTTTATATAATAACATGATATTATATATTAAATATATACACAATAAAAATAAATAAACAGTAAAATAAATGTTCTTACTTTTGAATATTGTTACATTTTTCTTGTGTTTTGAAGCTTGAAAAAATATGGAGAACCTTCGAGTATCGCGCTGATAACGTGTTAAAAATAAAAAAATTTACGGTAAAAAATAAAAATCTCAAACTCGCAAAATATATTAAACTACAAACTTTATAAAATTTTATCTACTCAATTGTGTGTTTTTCACAAATTGAGAGACCTATTTATAGAATTTCTTTGGAAATAATCCAAAAATAAATATATCATTACATACATCATCACACATTAATTTTCAATATTTACAACCCTTATTATCAACACATTTCACCCTTTTTAATAAGTGTTTTCATATGATATCATATTAAAGCATAACAGTACTAAAATTGAAATTTTCTTGATTATGTATGAAAACACAAATTGATACGTGGGACGGATCATGTATTAATTTCTGCAAAAATTATTCCGGATTCAGAGAAAAACTTACCTTCTTCAAGAATGTGTAGTTATCCATGGTCGCTTTGGTGTCGGAAGAAGTGAAACCTTCTGGGGTGGTTGCATACGAGAATCCAGTCCCAACAGGTGAGTCTATAAATATAATATTGGCAACCTAGAAAACCATGCAGATCATTTTATATTTGTCAGTTATATATA